>NC_043742.1:6910237-6941678 GCF_004337985.1 Pyricularia pennisetigena
CTTGACCCAATAAAAGTCGACTGGAGTAATTGATCCTGGCAGGCGGTCTTTTTGTTACAAGTTCGTTGGGATTGCACGAAAGAAGCTCAATGAATCAATCAAAATCACGGAACACCGGGATGCTTTTTGGGTACGTATTTTTTTTTTTTTTTTTTTTTTTTGTTGCATACAGCTAAGGCCACTAAGTTGAGAGCCAACCTGGTGACCAGATGCCGGGCAGGAAAGATAAGCAAACTGTTGTGAGTGCAGGTTGCTTCCCTTACCTTTCCTAGTAAAAGTGGGTGGTGCTGCCGGTACATTGCCTGTAGAGGTACTTACTGTACAAGGAGTAAGGAAGGTCATCCATTTCCAAGAGCAAGCAGCGAGTGCGCTGCATTCTTGGACGCGGGGAAGCTTGTGGCGGGCGGAATCGGTTCGAAGCAGCGGTGAGTTCTCCACACTGACTATGATTTATTACGGATACTAAAACCTCGAACTGCTGCTGCTCTGTTCTTTCTGGAATTTTGGTATTTCGTTTTCTTTTTGCCCAAATCGCCTTACCTGCATTGCATATATGGTATGCCTTGCTATTCACTATCGGGCTTCCACGTTTCTCCATCTTGGAATAAAAATGGATCTCGTGTATCTAACTTCGCAATTGTAAGCAACAGCGAATCCGCCTTTGCTACACGATAAAGACACCCAGTAGCCTCTTTACGGCTCAGCTCACAATAATTAACGGAGTTGCCAAGCTAGGCGCCATCTATCTATCCGTTGCTCCACACTGAAACGTAAACATACTACGTAGAGACGGCCAACTCGTGACCTCTAATCAATCGACCTATCGGCTTAGGGGGTTTTGTGCAGGGTAGTCCTGTTGAGATTTAGACCAGGCATTCCCAACGTTGTCGAACCAAACCCCGACCAGGTTGCTCCTGGGGACCCACCCACAGTGAAGCAGACAGCTTTGTCAATGGGCATTTGTGTACGGTATTTTCCCTTTTTTTTTTTTTTCTTCTTTAAATGGTGATGCGCCACAAAGACCTCGAAATAAGAATCGAGGAAAACGAGGGGACGACGGCATCAGATGCCGCGGACTAGCTGCTGCCAAGGCGGGAGATAAACGGAAGAAGAACGGCCCCGAGGCTGGTAGAGTGCCGGGTCTGGGTCATAGCAAATGTCGACATCGCCGCTGCCGCCAAGCCGCCAGGGCGATAAGCGGCCCGCCGCCTTCTCCGCACGCACCGCAACTGAGCTGTACACCATTTCTTACCTCATCTTCTTCTCCCTGCTGGGCACTCTGGCCCGCCTTGGTCTTCAGGCCCTGACTACCTACCCGGGCCTCCCGGTCCTGTTTCCGTCGGCCTGGCCAAACCTCGGCGGCAGCTTCATCATTGGGTTTCTGGCCGGGGACAGCTCGCTTTTCCGCGCTCACCATCGCCGCCACGCCTCTGATCCGGAGGAGGGGCAGGAGCAGGAGCAGGATCATCAAAAATACAAAAAGACCATCCCTCTTTATATCGGCTTGGCAACCGGCTTTTGTGGCTCCTTCACTTCCTTTTCCTCCTTCATCAGGGATGCCGTCCTCGCGCTGACCAATGACCTCGGCCCGGACCCGGCCCTTTCGGGAGCGACGCCGAGGAACGGTGGGTTCTCTTTCATGGCATTGCTTGCTGTAATCATTGTCACCGTCTCGCTGTCCTTGTGCGCCCTCGTCGCAGGCGCACACTTTGCCCTCGCACTGCAACCGCTGCTGCCGTCTCTCGCGGGCCATGCGAGGCTGCGAAAGACCATGGACTCGTTAGCCATTGTCGTCAGCTGGGGCTGCTGGATCGCGGCGTGCCTGATCGCCGGCTTTGCTCCGTCCGAGGTCTGGCGCGGTCAAGTGCTATTTGCGCTCGTCTTTGCTCCGGTCGGCTGCCTCGCGCGCTTCTACCTATCGCTCGCCCTGAACGGCAAGCTGACGCCGTCGTTCCCGGTCGGCACCTTCACCGCCAACATCCTCGGGACGCTGGTGCTTGCCGCCTGCTGGGACGTTGCGCACTCGGGCGCCGGTGGCATAATTGGCTGTCAGGTTCTCCAGGGTATCGAGGATGGGTTTTGCGGGTGTCTGACCACGGTTTCCACGTGGGTGGCGGAGCTCGTCGGCCTGGCTGCGAAGCGTCGTCGGGATGCATACGTCTATGGAGTGGCAAGCGTGGTGGCGGCTTTGGCTGTGGCGATGGCCATAATGGGAGGGTTTAGGTGGTCTCATGGCAATCTCCCACAGTTGTTGTGTCTTGTACGCTGAGAAGCCTTCAAGGTGCGAGACGTTGTGGTGTTGTGATACAGTGCGCCTGTCGTCTCAAATATGAACAAGACCGCGGCTGATCGCATCCTTTTTGCCACCAATTTGCTACCAGCTGTGACTTTGCACTCACCCGGAAGTTAAGCACCTGATCCTTTATACTCCGCCGCCAGTCGTCAACACCCATACCGCACCACGGGGTATAGGGGTACGTACGTACTCCTGTCCACTATTGTAGTGTATTAGCGAGCCATTGGGGGGCCATATGTCTCGACACCCTTCCAACTCAAGGTCTGTGGTTCGACCTTAGGTCTTGGTAGAGTAAAACCCCCAGCAGGGAGTTTTCGTAGCCAGGGGTATTTCGGAGAGAAAATGGGGAGCTTTGTGTAATTTTGACACTTTGGGCAACACCATCCCGTTGTATAGAGAAATACCGAGTGACTGCGGAGAGGATGAGAGGCAAATGAACTTGGCCTTGGAATGTCAAGTCATCAATATACGAGGGGGTAATCTGCGTGTCGCCTGAGCAGCAGCAGCAGGTTCGTAGGTTTGATGCTATTTTGGCTGACCAGAGGGTTGTAACATATTGCCATGGCTAGTAGCTACACACCGAGGTCTACTCAAAACCCACAGCTACATATAACGATAGCACTGACTTTGTGCACGATGAGATCAAGTCAGCGGCATTTGAGTTTTGTGCTGCATGACACAAAACCTGGGAGATTCAAAAATGAATATGGGATAGCACCATGGAACTTGTTGTCAAGTTGTCGCTGTCAACATTTGTTCTTATTGTCACTCGAAACAATTCGGTATTTGACAAACAAATATGTATATACAGAAACGTACTTGCGCACCTTGAAGTTCATAGGTTGAGGATTTCTTTTAACCGCGCAGGAAATATATATATACCAAGGAAAAGGTGTTCATTTTGGGACCCTATGTGTGGTTACTCACCCTAAAGCTTCAATGCTGCAGTCTCTATGCATATTACTGCAGAAGCTAAAGCAGATGGACCAACAAGTTCCCATCTTGAGTCATCACGCTTTTGGTTTCATTTAATTTACTCTTTGTGATTGTTAAAAATAATCCACCTTATGTGAGCAAGCTGAATATCTTGGTAGGTTCTGTGCCCATCGTGAAAGGCCGAAAGTCATATTTGGCTGCAGGGCAAAGACAGAAATAGTAAGTTCCTGAAATGCTATCTGATCGATCGACATGGATGATAATGAAGGCTTGTCCTTTGACACGATGTGGGGCGAGGAAACATGAGCTAATTCGCCTCTTTATTTTTTAGCCAATCAGACATGCCTGTCCCCCGTTGGATCCTTGGAATTTTCTTCAGCATCTTCTCTCACCTGACAGATTTTGTACACCTTGTCAGTTTGTACAGTTGGTTGCCTGCGCAGGCTTTTGCGGCTGCCTTGCCCGCCCCGCCCGCCCGCCCTGGGTTCCGTCCTAAAGCGGATTCCCGTTGGTAGCTTTGCCCAGTTGCTGCGAGACCCTGAGGGCAAGCGTGAGTGGGCGGGAAACTCCATTTATCACAACCGCGCCGCGCGGTTTTGCAGAACGTTTTCCAAGCGTTACATTTGCGCTTGACGCAGACATATCCTGCAGAAAGAAAATAACAAATACCACCTGGATATTCATTCGGTCCTTTCGTCCGGCCAATGTCAACATCATTATCTTAATATATCTCTCGTTATTGAATTTCACCTAGACCAAGACAAAAACCAACGTTGACCTGCGCTCGACCTAAAACTCCCACGCCGGTTCCTCCCTTCCACTCGCGCGGCGCGTTTTTTTTTTTTTTTCTTTTTTCTTTTTTTTCTCCTCTCTTTAAAATTCAACCCTAAGCAGCGCCTCCTAAGTCTGCACTTCTGCCAACCCAAAGGAAGGTCTCAAACCCTTCTCGCAGGAAACTCGGGCCTTTTTTTTTACTCTTCGCTCGGGCTTTTCGCCAGGCCTCCCCCTCGTTTGGGCCTCCTCCCACATACCCCTCCATCAATCATACAAAAAAGAGGGTCGGCGCCATGGGCATCCTCGCCCAAAAGTCAAAGTTCAAGATCGCGAAGCCGACCATCCGTGTCGAAAAGGTCGCCGTCGAAGTCCCGCAGCCCAAGGCGAAACCCGCGAGGCCGCTCGGCGGGGGTGGCGGCCTCAGCGACCGCGCCTCGTCGGGCTCCCCGCGCCCGCAACCGCACCCGCCTCGAGTGCGCGCGAGCGCCTCGCCCCTCCCTTTCGCATCTTCGTCGTCACGCGCCTCGTCATCCCTGACCTCGGGCGCACAACAGTACCACCGCAAGCGCAAGGCCAGCAGCGCCGGGCCTACGGCGGCGCCGCGGCGGTCGCCGGCCAACAGCGATCGCGTGACGTGGGACCAGGAGTCGGACTCGGAGGATGACAACGCGTGGGAGGATACGCTGGACGACCGGAAGCGCCAGCGCACTACCGATAGCGAGCGCGCCGAGGACCCGAACCGAAGGCTTGTCTCGCCGGCCCTGACGGACCCGCCGCCCGATGGGAGGGACCTGCGTTTGATTCATGCCGCCGATGTCGCATCGCTCAAGCTTAAATGCACGCCGTCACTGGGAGCTCCCGCTTCGGATGTTCGTGTCGCGCTGCAATATCCAGGCTTGCGACAACGAGAGAGGTATGGCATTTTTTGCGCATGAGGCTTGCGTCTTCTATATTTATGCGCTCGCTTACTAACTCTTTTTTTTCGTCCCACATCACACAGGTATGAATTGGTATCGGGCAAGGATATGATCGATGCCGTCGAAGAAATCAAACACGTCATCAACTGTGTGGTTGATACATATCTCACCGAAGCCGAAGCACAGCCATTCACCGACGCGAACAACGGTCTGATACGGCAACTTGAAAGGTCCTCCAACCTCAAAGACTATAAAGCGTTCCGCGCTGCTCTAGATAAATACAATCTACGTCTCAGGGAGCTCCAGGAGAGCGGCGCGATAGCTCGCAACTTGGCCAAGCGCCATATTCTCCCATTCAACCTCGTCCAGCTCATCCTCCAGCAGGTCTACGACCGAACGGTTGCCCCGCGAGTCGAACTGCTAGCCAAGTACGAGAACGGTACGGACAATGTATACGGCGAGCTTCTGCATCCGTTCATCAGTGAAATCCTGGTTCAGAGGTTGAAGATGACATCCGATCAGGTATTTGTCGACTTGGGCTCCGGGGTTGGCAATGTAGTCCTGCAGGCAGCACTCGACATTGGCTGTGAAAGCTGGGGCTGCGAGATGATGGAGAACGCCTGCAACTTGGCTGATGCACAAAAGAAAGAGTTCACGGCACGGTGTCGACTCTGGGGCATAGCGCCCGGTAAGGTACGCCTTGAAAGGGGCGACTTTCGAACCAACGAGAGGACACTCTCGGCGCTCAAGCGGGCCGATGTTGTACTTGTCAACAACCAAGCCTTTACCGCTCAGCTCAACGACGATCTCGTCCGAATATTCCTTGATTTGAGGAAAGGTTGCAAGATTGTGTCGCTCAAGAGCTTTGTGCATGAGCAGAAGAACGCGGCAAACGATGTCGGGAGTAGCATCCTCGACGTCGAGCGGCTGTCTTACCCGGAAGGTTATGTGAGCTGGACTGGCGCGGGCGGCCAGTTTTGCATCTCGACGCGAAAATGAGTCCTGTGCTCAGCGAGCTTGTCATGTTGGGTCAATACAATCGTCTCGACCGGACAAGCACGAGCCAGACGACGACGACGACGACGACTTGACGACGAAACATAGAGAAAAAGCGAGCCGTCCAGAACAGTATTTTCTTGTATAAATGCATTGAAGCACTAGCACTTGCACTTGGCACTAGCCAGCGAAGTTACGTGGTAGACTTTTCTTGTTTTTTTTTTTTTTTTTTTTTTTTTTTTTTTTTTTTTTTTTTTTTTTTTTTTTTTTTTGTCAACCGCACCAAGGGGCATAAAACCCGTAGCGATGAGCAGTACGTACCTCGACCAACTTGGACTTCTCCCGCAGCTCCTCGTTCCTATCCTTCACCTTGGTGCTCAAGGAAACGCACTGGGCGTTGATAGTACGGATGGTCTTGGCGTCCTCGGCCGTCTTGGCTCGCAACCTCTCGAGCTCAGACTCGGCCAGGCTCAGCCGAGACTGCAGCCGCTCCTGAGTCCCAAGGGCTTCGGCGAGGTCAAACCTGAGCCTCGCGACGACCGCCGACTGCGCACCGTCTCCGCTTTGGGCGGCGGGGTCGGAGGCGGACGGGCCTGCTGAGGCTCCCGATGCTTTTAGGGCGTCCCTCTCCGCCTCAAGGGCAGCAACTCGGTCTTGGAGTTGAGAGCCTGGTATTTGCAACATGTAAGTTTCGCATTTCCAAATCTCTAAGATGGTTATTCTGTGATTATGTAATTTCCCCCCCGAAAAAAACTGTCGCAACACTTGTTTATGAAATATACATGTGCGTGATGAACTTGGCAACAAGAAAAAAAAAAGCATCGTTCAGATTAGATGCTTGCTTACAGGCTTCCACCAGGTCCCGATTGACGGGACTGTTCTTCTCTGCTTCTTTAATGGACGCGAGATACTCATCTCGCCAGTCCGGCAGTGAAGACATTTGAATCGTGATTAGAAAGCAAAAGAGAGAGCGGATACTCTTGAACGACTGTAAGCTCTCGAGACTGCTTGTGTGTGTTTGTTGTCGTTGCAAAATCAATTCAGTCCGCTGGTAGTAGATAGTATAGATGTGAGTGAGATGATGGATGCCCCTCCCACCCGTGTCTTAGTCGCGGCGGTGGGTGGACCAGAGTGACGCAGTGATGAGGGTCTGTGCTTGTTGCTTACAGGGGGTTGGAGTACGGTAGTGGTAGTACTTGGGGGATTAATCGCACTGGAGCTCTAAATTGTGGGGTTTCAGCGGGAGTTGGAGCGAGCGTTGCTGCGTTCTTGTTTGGATTGGATGCTGACCTCCAGCTCGATGCACGTGTCTTACCTCTGTCTTTACCTGCCTAAACCAAGGTACCATTACCTGATTGACTTTGGGATTAATCAACTTACACATCAAAAAAAAAAAAGAAATAGAGGACTCTGTCTTGTCTGGCAGGCTTTTCTGGGGCGACCCAGCGGGGGGAAAAGAAAAAAAAAGAGAAAAACTCGCTGGTCGCAGCTCTGACAAGAACGACGAGAAACAATAACCACCACACGAAGGATGACAATGGTCCAAAGGCATTGACCAAGCCACATCGAATATGGAGCTGAGCCCAACGGCAGGCTGGGAGCAGGTCGGCGATAAATACTACCGCAAGGTTCAGCTCTACACCGAAGTATTTGACCTTGACTTGGACCTTGACAATTATGTGGTGGCTGGGGCTCCCGACGGCGGTGCCGTAGCCCTTTACCTGGATGAAAACAAGCTGGTCGAGTATAGAGCAGGCAAGGCCCGCAAGCCGAGCATCGACATTTACAGCTGCGCCGGCAAGCTCATTCGCAGCATCAACTGGGACAAGGGCTCTATCCGGGGTCTGGGCTGGTCCGAGGATGAGAAGCTGCTCGTGGTCACCAAGGACGGAACCGTACGCTGCTACTACGGCCTGCAGGAGGACTTTACCCAGTTCTCGCTCGGTCACGGTGCCGAGGAGTACGGAGTGCATTCTTGCAGGTTCTACGAGACCGGCATGGTGGCATTGCTGTCCAACAACACACTCGTCACCGTATCATCCTACGAAGAGCCGAGACCGAAACCGCTGGTCTCGCCTCCAGAGGGCGAGGTGCACTCGTGGACCATCATAGCACCCCGATACACCCTCTCCCGCTCGGTTGAGGTGCTACTCAGCATAGGCCAGACCATCTACGTGACCGATGCTTCCGAGTGTGAGGACCGCTACCTTGACATTGGGCCGTTCACCCACATGGCCGTCTCGCCCAACGGCAAGTTCGCTGCCCTTTACACACCCGCCGGCGAGGTCCACGTCATCACCTGCGATTTTCAGACCAGACTGAGCGAGCATGATCTCAAGTCCAAGATCCCACCCAAGTATCTCCGCTGGTGTGGCAACGACGCCGTCGTAATCGCCTGGGAGGATGAGATCCACCTGGTCGGCCCTGGCGCTGCCGTGGCTACCTTTTTCTACAACGGCCGCATCCACATCGTCCAAGATTTCGACGGCGTGCGTGTCCTGACCAACGAGACGTGCGACTTTCTGCAAAAGGTCCCGGATGTTACCGAGGAGGTCTTTCGCATCGGCACTGAATCCGCGGCCTCCATACTGCTGGACGCCGTCGAGCAGCTCGAGATGCAATCTCCCAAAGCCGACGACAACATCCAGCTGATCAGGGCAAACTTGACCGAGGCCGTCGACACGTGCGTCAACGCAGCCGGCCAGGAGTTCAACGTACACTGGCAGAAGCAACTCCTCAAGGCTGCATCCTTTGGCAAGTCGGTCCTCGACATCTACAATAGTGACGACTTTGTTGATATGTGCGAAACATTACGCGTTCTGAACGCCGTTCGCTTCTATGAGGTCGGTCTTTCTCTATCGTACGACCAGTACCAGCGGCTAGGCCCTGACCGGCTCATCGGCCGTCTGCTTGACCGGCACGAATATCTCCTTGCACTGCGAATCGCAGGCTATCTCCGGCTCCCGACGGACCGCATCTACGTCCACTGGGCATGTGCCAAGGTCCGCGTCAGCTCAGACGACGACGACACCATCGCTCGGGCGGTGGTTGATAAGCTTTCGGGTAAGCCGGGCATCTCGTTCGAGGCCATCGCTCGCGCAGCCTACGATGAAGGCCGCACGCGCCTCGCCACGGAACTGCTCAATCATGAGCCCCGGGCAGGTCGGCAGGTACCGCTGCTGCTGTCAATGGACGAGGGCGAGTTGGCGCTCGACAAGGCTGTCGAGAGCGGCGACACGGACCTGGTGCTGTCAGTCCTCCACGAGCTCCGGCGCAAGCTCCCCCTGGCGTCCTTCTTCCGCACCATCAATCGGCGGCCCGTCGCGACGGCACTAGTCGAGGCCGCCGCCGTGCGCGAGGGCGACAACGCCCTGCTCAAGGACCTCTACTACCAAGACGACCGCCGCCTCGACGGCGCGAGCGTGTTCCTGCGCGAGGCCATCCAGCAGCCAGACGCCCGCACCGCCGGGGACAAGATGGCCCTCGCCGCCCGCCTGCTGAGCGACAACGCCCGCGAAAGCGCCTCGGAGCTGCGCGCCATTAAGGAGGCCGCCACCCTCCTGCGCATGCAGGAAGCCTTTGACCGGGACCTCACCGACTCCTTCACGGGCCTGAGCGTCAATGAGACCATGTTCAAGCTCATCCGACTCGGGTACCACGGCCGCGCCAAGAAGATCCAGAGCGAGTTCAAGGTCCCGGAGAGGGTCGCTTGCTGGATCAGGTAGGGATTCTCGGTGTTTCTTCGTTACAGGCTGCGGCTAGAAACGCTCAAAGGTGCTGCTTGCTAACATGGACACATCAAATACAGACTGCGCGCTCTCGTCGCCAAGCGTGACTGGAATGAGATTGAAGAAATTTCCAAGGCTCGAAAGAGCCCGATCGGATGGGAGGTACGTCTTCTCTGCTTCTCCTTGCTCCAAATCTTCTACTAACACCCCGAACCTCTCATTTTCTCGCAAAATCAACAACAACAACAACAACAACAACAGCCATACTTCAACCTCGTCCTCCAAGCCGGCAATCCCCGCCTCGCGTCCGTCTTCATCCCAAAGTGCACCAACCTCAAGGACGCCACCACCATCGTCATGTACGAAAAGTGTGGCATGCGCATCAAGGCGGCCGAGGAGGCCGTTCGCCTCAAGAACAGGGACGAGTGGGTCAGGCTCATCGAGGCCGCGGGGAAGAACACGACCGAAGGGCGCGAGATTGAGCGCGTAGGGGCCGCGGCTTTCAAGAGGGGGGTTTGAAGCAAAAGGAGGGGAGGGCGTCGCCAAGGCCGTGGAAAATCTGGCCGGTAGTGTCCCATCTCTGTTTTGTTCCTTTTTTTTTCTTTCTTTTTTTTTTTTTTCTTCTCTCTTTTCTCCCGCTCCCTGCTTGGCTGCAGATTCGGGGGCGGACTTGCTGGGTAGGTAAATATATACATAATATAATACAAAGCCCCATATTAGCGAGTTTGATAGGATCTAGCTTTCGTCTCCGTGTCCCAGGGTTTGTTTCTGTGGGCTCAAAGGCTGATGAAGAGGTGATGGTTTCGACCCGGGGGTTTTATCTCTATCCCTTACCATGTATACGCACCACCGCCTTGGGTACCCACGTCGTACCTGTGTGAAATATTTCCTGAAACTTTACCTGTATTTCAACCCAGTTGACCGGCCTGGGCTCAGCTCGTCTTTCTACTTATAAGTTAGATACTCGTCCTTCCGAACGTTTTCAAGAGAGACTGAAGCGCAAGACAAGAACGACTTCGCAAATAGAATCTGTGTGCGTATGTGCGTCGGAACAACAGTGTCTCGAGAAAACAGTCTATCATCTGACGCTGAACAAAGATATTGAGATAGTAGTACTCTCACTTGAAAACGTGCACCCCGACCAACACCACAGCTTGTATCCGTGCGGCGCGCGTGCAACGGACATTGCGAAAATGTATAAACAAGAATAAGCAACTTGAAATAAAATACCAATGCATGCAAGAAAAGAGTATAGACCAACCCGTTAACGCCCAACCGTGTCCTAATAAACTTCCCACGCTTCCCAATCTCACGAGCCGATTGCATCTGGCTGCAGACTGCCAAAAACGGATCCAAGGCCACCAAGGGGCCCGTGAGTAGGCTGACTGTTGAGTGGGTTGTAGTCAAGGTAATATTATAATTGTTATATGCACGAAATCAAAGACTTCGATCCGCTCCCAGTGAAACCTGCCGTCGATTGCGTCAAATGCTTCGGTTGTCTCGTGCACTCCGAAATGCTGCATTTTAGGCAGCCTTGGAGCTTGCTACGTCTTCGCACGTAGGCGACTGAGAAGGGCTCGCCTCGCGGCTGGTGGCCAATTCTCTTATGTCGCGGCCTACCCGCGGCCGACGGAGGAAAGGGAGGGGGACCAGTCTCGGTGAAATCCAAGTCCACGATGTTGCCTGCTAGGCAGAGCTTTGAGCCGCCTAAGCTCTTGCTATGTCGTCTATACTGGTCACCTGCGCCCCACCTGGGTTGCGAGGCGTTATTGAACCTTCGACCACAGCCGGGGACGCCAGGGTTGTCGATGCCCCTAGTCTCGATATCACACCGCCATCGAAAACCCACGGACCAGCGTCGTTTCTCGGTGTGATGGGCCCCTCGGCAACACCAAGCGGCGCAGGACCATTTGAGGCAGGGGAAGGCGTGCGAGTCTGCCGTGGGTCCCTAGTCGGGGATGGTGTATCAATGTCCATCTCCATTGTGCTCGACGGGACTGGTCTACGAGTCACGTCTGAGGAGGCACGTGGGATCGGCATCGGCATTGAAGTGGCGTGTGATGGCGTTGTGCTGCGACCAGGTGTTGTTTGTGACACCGTGCCATTTGTTTGAGAAACAACATTGGGCATTCCTTGAGCGCTCGACGGTTGTGATTGTGCCTGCAAAGGACCCGAAGACTGAGATGCGGCAGCAATCGAATCGGCCTTTGGTTGCGTGGATGAGGGTGCGTTAGAAGCGTCGTTTGCTTCCTCCTCCGAGTCCAATTGCTCCCACTCCTCCGGATCCTCGACTTCGGCTTCCAGATCGGCAGCTGCTCGGCAGTTGGGACAGATGAATATCGGGTATTGAGGAGACATAAGGAGACTCTTGATACACTTGTAGTGCCACGTGTGCGAGCACGGGGCTACAAACAAACATTGGCATGGCTGTACAACCGCTATCTGTTAGTGGATCTCCTGGGCAAGGGTGCAAGACAGATGAGATGCCGCTTACCGCAATCGAGTTGAGACATATGGAGCAATCCTGCGATGTCTGGCTGGCGCCGTTAGGGTCAGACTTGGTCATGTTTCGCAGCTGCTTGTGCGTCGTCATACTGGAGAGAAAACTGTCAGCTTCTGTCTACCGTAACACGGACACGCGGGATAATTCGACATACTTAAAAGCGTTCAGCTTGTTTTGCCAGCCGCGGTTGAGCTCAAGCCGCATTTTGACGCAGCGAAATATCATTTCTTCGCCACCTTTAAAGTCTATACCCAGTTGCACAATATCTCCGTCGTTGACTGGGAAAGGCTTAGACTCGGTGCCAGGAGGACTCAACCGTATGTGGTTGAGAAAGGTGCCCGAGGAGCTTTTAACATCCTTGATATACCACTTCCCGTCCTCATTCCAGAATTCACAATGCCTCCTGCTGACAACTTTACTCTTGAAGCCTACGGGAGCCGCCGAGGGCACGTTTATTGGAACGTTTGGCGGCACGTCTCGCTCCGAATATCGACCAACGCGTATGATTTCAGTGCCCGTAGGCAGTGTCCGCGACACAGGGGTAAATGTGAGAGATGGGCGCGTCGCTCTAGGATCGCAAAATGTAGTGAATCGAATTGATGGCATCGCGTCCGTGCTGGTGCTCCCATTCTGAGCCAGCACGGTCGCATCCGAGGCCGTGGCCGCACGCATTCTCGTCATTGTGCCTGCGGCAGTGTTGACGTCCTCCAGATCTAGCGCCGCTGGCTCAAGTTCGGTTCCAGGGCAGGTCGTGTGGGGTGATGGGAGGTTCGAAGGGCGCAGTCGAGGAAGGCCAGGGGTTTTAGTCGACAACGAATCTGCAGCCAACGCCTCAGGTTGAGGCCCTGTTCTTGCTGAGGCTGAAGATGCAAATTCTAACTGTAGCGAGTTGACGGGCGAGGCCGTAGGCAGGAGAGGAGAAGAGCTCCGATGAGTGGTATCGAATGTATTGTCAAATGTCTCGGGAGATAGAAACAGCGACGCGGATGCGGGCCCTAGCGAGAAGCGATTATGTCGAGATGTCGGCGAGATCGGTGGCGGCGTAGTTACAGGAGATGTGCTCGCGGATGCTGCAGCTGCAGCACTCAAGATGCCAAAAGCAGCAGTAGTCGGCGTCGACGGAGATGTTGGAGAGTGGCTGACTGATCTCAAAAGTCGGCTTACCGGGCGGCTGGCTTTTATCTGGGCAGGAATCGTTTGCGGATTGAAGGTTGACGACTGCGGCGGGGGCGAATCGGGGTTACCCGGGCTGGCAGGGTTGCCGTTTGATTCTTTGTTCAAATCCCTGTTCAGGAGATGGTTCTGAGTATAGTTCTTTAAGTACGAAAGACCTCGCAAGCGGCTGCTTCTGTGACCTGAGCTGCCCGCAACCGTGACAGCAGCGGCAGCAGTAGCAACGGATGGTGATGTGGCGATGTTTGTGTGTGGAGGCTGAGCCTGGACGTTGGCGGGTGAGACCGAGGGAAGAGATGTGCCTGGCGACAACAGGGGCGGCGATGAGGTCGCTGGGCTCGGTTGTTGGCTGAACATCAGGGTTCTTGGGGATTTTGATACCCACGCAGTTAAGGCAGGTACCTATTCGTCAGGCCTGCACTGACCCTACAACTCCGGCGGCAGGGGCGCCAGGGGGGGCCAGGGATAGTGGGATAGTGGAGAAGGTGGACAAGCGATCAATACAAAGGGAAACGTCGGGTTAGGGAATGCCTTGTAAAGGGTACGGGCACAATATGGGGCGGACAACAAATCGGTCGGTTAATTGTCTTGAGTAGTAGTAGCAGCAGTCAGGACTCAGACTTGTCAGTTAAGGGGCGCGCTCAAAGACTCATGGAGATCAGGCTGGATTATGCAGCAAAGAAGAGACGGAGCGGCGATGGAGAAGGAAAGAAGCAATGAAAAAAAAAGAAAAGAAAGAAAAACAAAAAACAAAAAAGAGAAGACCAGGTTTCGACAGGCATAAAACGGCGGGTGGATACCTTACCTTGTGATGGCAGGCAGGTACAAAACGGAACATGGTTTGTAATTAGAATCGAATGTCCGAAAGAGAAAAAAGACACAAACAAGAGGAGGTTCCTTTTGGTTTCCAATCAATCATGCAAGCGAAGTTGTGCACATCATTCGGACATGAATAACAAGCATATCGACTCGTCAACGGCTCCCACCCATCGGCCCAAAACGTTCTAGGCAGGCCGGATGCCAGGTCCCATGTGCCATGAGATCAAACGTGAACCACGTTAGTGAGATAGCTACGACCCTCACCGGACAGGCTTGTTGCTCGTTTGGCTGGTCGGCCGCGCAAGTCTGGTTTCTTGCTTTGCAACATGGGGGACGCTTTTGATCACTGATGCAACCCAGCCCACAAGTTTGTACAGAGGGGGGCACTAAGCTACAGTAGGCAATTGTTTCCTTGTCAACCTTCTCAGGGTGGTAGCGACTGGCATCCGTGGATGGACTTACTTTGTACGGTAGTGCAACCGCAGTACAGTACAGCACAGTACAGCACGGTACAGTACAGCCACAATCCGGCCATGTCAGTAAAAAAGCACTATTACTCCCAGCCCCAGCACTCACTATACAGTATACCTACCTATCTAGCCGTCACCGCTGGATGGGACGAGTCGTATTGTCCCCCTCGCTGCCACGTCCATCCCGGATCGGTCCACCTAGCAGCCCCTCACTGAGCCTCGACTTGAATGAACTCCCAGCGCTAATCTTTGTCTACAAGTACAATCCAAATGCCCGAGGTTTGTCATGAATTCTTTTATCTTAAATCGTATAGAAATGGATGCCGCCCGAAGCGTGGAAACCGTCATCCTTGACCAAATGCAGACTCCTTATTCGACTTCATATTGCAAACATGGGTAGATGAGAGAAGCTTAAAGGAAAAAAAATACCGAAACAAGACAAGAAAAGAAAAACCAGAACGGCTGCAGCAAAACCCACAATAAAATAAATATACATACCGTCTTGTAACAAATAAATCCTCAACTTGAGCAGAGGGACAGGACCACCTACAGGAAATTGGTGTGTTCCACTGACAGGGCAGCCGCCGCTACTTCCCGTCATGCGCATATGTTTGAGTGGTTCGCATGTTGTTTGGCCTCGTGCAGCTCAACCCCGCAGCATGGAGCAGATCAGAGATCAGGTCAGGAGTCAAAAGGGCTGTCGGATCAGGCTTCCCTTCGAGGCGTATATCACGTGGTAGCGGCATCAAGTGACGTGATGATTCTAGGCTGCGCACGTGACGAAAAGTAATCGAATTCGTAAACGGTTTTTCTTAGCTCTTTTAGCAGCCATGGTCCAAGGATCGCTCTAGCCTATCGATAACGACAGCAATTTTTTTCAGGTCATCAACCAATCCATAGGGCCCTGAAGCGCAGACGCGTCTACAGTGCAAGGACCCCGGTCTCGGCCATACGGTAGAACTTGACGGCCTTGTCGGCGCCTTGTCATTTCAGGAAAAATATCTTTTTGACGAGAATATCCCGGCAAGAGATATTCACGACCCAGCGCAGCAACGTTCAACCCTACTTACTGGTTGGCGCGCTTACCCTTTCGTGTCACGGTGCAGAGAACAACAAGGCGCCTCATACTAGCCGTCGATGAGAGAGCACCTCGAGCTACGGAAACCACCCAATAGTCTTCAACACCAGCGCATGCGATGCTTCGAACCTGCTCTGCCAGGCTCCCTGGCCTGGCACGTACATATACCAACCGTGTGAGCAGGTCAAAACAAGTGGCTTCGCTTTTATCAAGCTCTGCAAAAAGGACGTTTACCGATGCCGCCCCTTCGTCAAGGGTAAGGAAAGCTCTTCTAGCTGTCTTTTATCACCTTTCTTGATTAATACTTACACTCACTTGCTTGCGCATGATAGGAACCCACCGAATTAGATAATGTTACGACACTTCCAAACGGCATAAGGGTTGCCTCCGAGGCCCTCCCAGGGGCCTTTTCAGGGGTTGGCGTTTATATCGATGCAGGTTCTAGGTACGAGAACGACTACTTGCGCGGCGCTAGTCACATTATGGACCGTCTTGCTTTCAAGTCGACAAACAAGCACACTGCGGATGAGATGCTGGAAGCCGTTGAGCATCTGGGTGGAAACATTCAGTGCGCTTCCTCGCGAGAATCCATGATGTACCAGGCTGCCACCTTCAATCAGGCCATTCCAACTACCGTTGGTTTGCTGGCCGAGACAATACGAACCCCTAAACTTACAGACGACGAAATCTCCCAGCAGCTTGAGACGGCCCAGTACGAGGTTACGGAGATTTGGTCAAAACCCGATCTGATTTTGCCCGAGCTTGTGCACACGGCAGCTTTCAAGGACAACACTCTTGGAAACCCATTACTTTGTCCACAAGAAAGGCTGGGTTCCATCAACCGAGAAGTCATCTCGGCATATAGGGATGCGTTCTACCGCCCGGAGAGGATGGTTGTGGCCTTTGCTGGCATTCCGCACATGGATGCCGTCAAGCTCACGGAGCAGTACTTTGGGGATATGAGGGGAAAGCCTCCGCCAAAGGCCCAGGAAACATCCACAATACCATCAGATGAGTCTGCAGCTGCACAACTGCAGCAGCAGCAACAGCAGCAACAGTCTAGTCTGCTAAGCAAGCTGCCATTCTTCAAAAATGCCTCCAAACCCATCTCTCCCAGCGCATTACCCACGGCTCCCCTAGATACCGGTGCTTCCCACTACACCGGCGGCTTCCTCACGCTAGCCCCTCAACCGCCGCCATTGAACCCCAACATACCCAACTTCACCCACATACAGCTCGCGTTTGAGGGACTTCCCATCCTCGACGACGACATCTATGCGCTCGCGGCCCTGCAGACTCTGCTCGGCGGCGGTGGCTCCTTCTCCGCCGGCGGTCCGGGCAAGGGAATGTACTCGCGGCTGTACACAAACGTCCTCAACCAACACGGGTGGGTCGAGTCATGCGTGGCGTTCAACCACTCCTACACCGACTCTGGTCTATTCGGCATCGCAGCCTCGTGCTTCCCCGGCCGCACAGCCAGCATGCTGGAGGTCATGTGCCGTGAGCTGAGGTCCCTGACGCTCGACAAGGGTTACTCGGCCGTTACCAAGGCCGAGGTCGACCGGGCCAAGAACCAGCTGAGGTCGAGCCTGCTGATGAACCTCGAGAGCCGCATGATCGAGCTCGAGGACCTCGGCAGGCAGGTTCAGGTCCACGGCCGCAAGGTGCCCGTGCACGAGATGACGCGCCGCATTAACGCGCTTACCGTCGATGATCTGCGCAACGTCGCCCGCAGGGTTGTCGGCGGTATGGTCGAGAACCCGGGCAGGGGCAGCGGCGCCCCGACGGTTGTTCTTCAGGAGGCGACCGCCGTTGGTGTCACCAATAAGCAGCTGAGCTGGGACGAGATTCAGAACATCATTCGCCAATGGCAGCTTGGCAGGCAATGAAACAGGGTTCAGGTCAAGTCACGGAAACCCCCCCTTTTTTAATGTGATGTGTACAACACGGTGTTTCTTTTTTTTTATTTTTTTATAAACCTTGTAAACTAAAAAAATCTGTAATGGTGTCTGTCGCAATACCATATGAATATAGAAACCGACATGAGAGCATCCCATCAAGCATTAGTAACAATCTGCAATGGAACTTTGGATGCATATTCTAAAAACACTGACTGATGTTTTTTCTATAATCATGATTACAAAATATCACATAATACACCCTCTATCCTTTCCCCCCCACGAATTGACCGCCTTCCGGGTATCCTTGTATGTATTTGGCTTTTGCCGGTCGCGAATTCTAACTCAAAGCTTTGAGCGAACGGCCTCTAGTCTATATTTGACATCCTTCAACGCTTTGGTCACGGGCTTCCAGCTGTCAAACTGCTTCAACAGCTCCGTGACCTCTGATGACAGTTCCGTCTTGACAAAGTCCTCCTCTAAAAGACCACGCATGATCCAAGGGAGATGATAAGGGTTACTGGTGGTGATGCCTTCGTGCTTTCCGATCTCGCAAGGAACCTTGCCTACGTCGCTTGTTTCTAGGGCGTGGGACACGGCAAGGCTATTTTGGGTTACGCATGTTGCTGGTTAACGGATGCCAGTCTATAGTGGTTGAAACGAGAAAGGCTGGAATCTTCCACTCACTCGTAAAGTTGCGGATCATCGTAGAGCGTGGAATGCCCGGCTCCTGAGTAGAGCGACCCTGCCAGCGGAACACTCAATTCCCGAATGAGACCATGGTCTGAGATGCCCATGTTTCGGAGCTTTAGGGCGAATCCAACCAAGTGGGCGATACTGTAGATTCATGGTGTGAGCAGTTGTCTTGTGTGTTGTCCTGCACAGTGAAATGATTACTTACAAGTCCGCAGCGTGCACCCTCGCATCACTTCATTTGATTAACTTGTTAGCCCCGGGATTATAACTTGGCCGTATGTGTTCCAAACTCACACAAACACCGCTCTGAAAAGCAGCGGATGATTAGCGGGAGAGTGCAGTGCAGACTGTTTCAAAGCAGGTTAGCATAGCGCACAAAAGTTGTAGAGTGAGTTGGGCTACTTGCCTCTAAAGGAACGACCTGATCGTCTATGCTGCCGATATAAGTAACCCTCACACCGTACTCCAGTACAGCCTTGAGAGCGGCCTCGTAACGCTTGGAAACCTCGCTTTCGGGATTTCCAAACTGCCCGAGAGAACATCTTTGTTAGTTGTAGCTCGTTGGCTTGTGTTTGGATCTGGAACTGTTAGACTTGCCTCCCACAGTTCACCTGCGGATCCCATGAGCATACCCATGCCAGATTGGTAGCTTGGAAAGGGTCCGAGTGAGACACCAGCTGCTTCTCTGTCAGCCACAATCTCTAGTCCGATTCGAATGGCATCTTTTCAGTCTTGCATCCATCCACTCACCCATTGCACAGACACCAATACGCGGCGTCGTGATGATACCAAGCTCGATAAGTTTGGCAACCAACATGATGCTGACTGGCACACCCTGAGAGTGACATGCCACCAATATGAAATCGGCCTTTCGTATAGACTCGATCCAGTTCAGAAGCAGCTTCCAGAGATTCTCTACTCTTTCTCCAATTTTGCCCTCGCCCTCAAGCGCAACCTTTTCGATTTCGCAGTCCTGGCAACCGTGGCTATCAGCCCATCGACGTATACTATCAGCAGCATGATTTGCGAACCGGATGGATGTGCCGGTGGGTTGGCCAATCATGGGGCGCAGGTAAGTCGCTGGAAACAGGCCATGAACCCCGATAGCCAGTGCCTTTTTGATTTTCGGTGGCTCCTTGGTGAGAAATGCGTGGTTCGCCTGGGGTTTCTGATGAGTCCTGAGGAGGAACTGCGCAATCTGCTGAATAATGGATGGGTTTTCCTTCATCCTGTAGGTAGACCTAAAGGATGGCAATAGAAGGTTCCCGGCCGAAGTTTTAACGGTGCCATCCACGGCAGAAGTCGTAGCCTTGACGCTAGACTCTGTCTTGGTGGTAGCGACAGATGTGGCCGTCGAGGGCCTGTTAGTAGTAGTAGGATCATCGATATCCATCGACTGAGGCCGAACACGCTTAGACTTCTTCGGCGACTCTTTAGCCTTGGACACGGCAGATGCCGTGGGTGGCGGGGCATTGTCTATTGTACTGGCAGGTTCTGGGTGGGCTTCTGAGCCTTCGCCCATGACGGCAATCTCTCCGGGCTCCCGCTTTGCAACACCCTTGCCAGACCCCGTAGACTTGGTGTTTGAATCCCTTGACCAGAACGCCCAAGTTGACCCCGCCGGCTGCGCTTCAGGGGATGTCACGGAATTATCTGTCATCGCCGCATCTTCCCGATCCTTGACTGGCTCAGTGACAAGATCCGCGGACGATGGTTTACTTCTCTGAACAATATCATTTTTAACCGAGGTCGCTTCTTGTGGCGGAGCCGGGCGGCTGGTGGGCCAGAACCCGAACCAAGAAGTTGCAGCTGGCTCGGCAGGTGGTTGTAAAGATGAAGGAGGTAGTGAGGCCGAGGTTGATGTGGCATCATAACCTGGATTACCATTCTGGTGCTTTGAGTCATCCTTGTTGCTATTCGGCGCCAGTAAAGGCTTCGCTTCCGGATTCTGGGACTTGGAATATTCCGGAATGGATGTTGACTCCACGGTCTGCACCGGAGCGGGGGCGGCAGACCGGCCAAGCCATCCTAGCCATCCAGAGGAGGTTGCAGGCCTTTGTGGTAGTTCAGACACGCCTGCAGGCCGTTGAAGTTCTGGAAGCGGAGGGTTGCCATCTCCGCCAGTCGCGGTGGCGGATGTCGCATCATCCGATTTGATGCTAGCGTGGCCATTAGGCTCAGCGGCTCCAGAATCGGATGGATGTCCGTGACCTGTGGGTGTGTCTGATTCCTCGACAGGCGGTAACTGCGAAAGAGATCCGGGAGTATCACTGCCACTGTCCGTACTCCTCTTGGTATCAAACCGTGTGAGGTTTGGTATCGTGTCGGGCTTCAATGTGCCGCCTAGTATCGACTCGCGGGCCACATGTGTGGAGGCACCGGCTTTCGACCTCGGTGCCCTAGGCCATGACCCGTACCAGCTTCGGCTTTTGTGAACCTGCTTTACAGGAGGAGGTTGTTGCTGCTGTGGAGCATCTTGGACCAGAGACAGCCGGCTGGCTGACGCCGATGCAGCTGTGGCAGCTGAGAATGGAGCAAAAGTCGTCGGGAGAGCTGGCGATGATGCTGAAGCGTGAGAAGATGAGATTGCGCGGGTTGGGAGTGCCGTCGGGGGTTTACTGGAGGATGTCGATGGGATCAGAGGGCGCGATGTGTTTGCCTCGGTGGGATCTCGACGTGCTCGTTTGCGGGGGCTCATCGTGGGCGGCGGGATCAACTAGAACAACTTGGCGTCGCCTTGTTCCCGGTGCAGTCAAGTTATGTTCATGGTTCGCTTTTCTGTATATGAATACACCTTTTTTGCAATCTACGTTGTTCAGTTTGTTTCGTCAGCTCGCAATGAAGTGCCTAGATTGGGAATTAGGACAATCGATGGGAGATTGCATTGCTAGTTCCATCGGCTTCGTCAAAGCCGCGCTGCCATACTAGGTACCGCCTGCGCAAAGGCTCAAGGCGTTGCCCGAGACATGCAGCGTCATGGATCCACATAATGTCAGCCGGGGGCCCACCTGAGGGGTACCGCGGGACTGCAAAAAGCAGAAGGACGGACGGACGTACTGTATAATTTGGACCCCTTGCTAGCTGTGTTATCGCAACCGTTATCGGGCGCGCCCCGCAAATAATTTTTTTGCTGAACAGATGCGCGCGACGCTTCTTAGGTAGAGAATTTCAGGATCGGTCCTGCAGAAAGTTCGCGGTGTCGGTTGTTGTCCATGCCCGTTGGCTCGAAATTTATACGGTCATCGGAACAGCTCACCATGAGCTCCCTAAAACGCAAAGATGCTCCCGGCAGCAAGCCGGCAGCGAAACCGCCCGCCGGCGAACCACCATCTAAACGCCCTCGATCCGATTCAGCGTCCAAGTCCAAGGACAATGCCGACAAGCCGGCCAGCGCGCCGGCAGCACCTGTTATCTCGAAGCTAAAGGAGGATGAGCCACTATTCCCCCGAGGAGGTGGAAGTGTCCTCACACCCTTGGAGCATAAGCAAATCAAGGTGCAGGCTAGCAAGGACGTCTTATTCGAGCAACAGTCTGGGAAGAGCAAGGGCAAGGAAGATCGCGTACCCAAAAAGATCAAGGGGAAGAAGTCCAAGACGCAGCTGAAGGATTTCACCAAAAATGCAGACGCTGTCAAAATAGAAAGTTTGAACTTCAAGGTGAGCGAACGCCTCCAATGCTGCGCTGCTTGCGGACTTGCTGTTCCTGGGAGAACCTACTGACACAGCACAAAATCGTCCAGAGACTCGTCAAGGGCTCCTTGGTTCTTGGGCAAATTAGTGCCATCAGTGCTCTCGAGGTTGAAATCTCCCTGCCTAACAATGTGACTGGACATGTCAAAGCAACGTCCATCTCGACACAGCTCACCAAGAAGCTGCAAGATGCGATGGATGTTGACCAAAAAGACGACGACGACGACGACAGTGATATCGACCTCGCATCTATCATGTCAATCGGCCAATACGTTCGAGCGTATGTGGTTTCCACCATGGAGGAGCCCAGTACAGCTGGTGCGAAGGGCAAGAGACGGATTGAGCTCTCGCTACAGCCTGAGCTCGCAAACACGGGCCTCTCGAGCGCAGATGTTGTTGAGAATTGCACTGTTGTGGGCTCCATCTCAAGTGTAGAGGATCACGGATACGTGATGGACCTTGGCATAAAAAATCTCACTGGCTTCTTGTCCAAAAAGGAGGTAGACAAGAGCATATCGGCTACACAACTAGAGCCTGGCTGTGTGCATCTCCTCTTGGTTACGAGCGTCAAGGGTAAGGTTGCCCAGGTCTCGACGCTGACCAAGAAGCTGGGCAACGTGCAGCTCTTCCCGGGCACGGCAAAAACCATCAACACCTTTCTCCCCGGCACTGCTGTGGATGTATTAGTCTCGGATGTATCCGGAAGAGGACTTGCGGGCAAGGTTATGGGGTCTCTGGATGTGACAGCCGATATTATTCACTCTGGGCTTGGTCCGAACGGAGTCAACTTGGAGAAAAAGTACAAGATTGGTTCGAAAGTCAAGGCCAGGGTTATTTGCAATTTCCCCACGTCAGATAATCTCAAGCTTGGGATAAGTCTACTCAGCCACCTGACATCTCTCCAACCGAGGCACGCCACTGTGGACGGGAAGGAGCTGTCTCCCTTGGAGGCTCTACCTCACTCCTCCATAGTGGAGCAGTGTACCGTCACCAAGGTCGAACCAGATATTGGCCTCTTTGTTGACACGGGCGTCGAAGGCGTTCCTGGCTTTGTCCACATCTCCCGGGTCAAAGATGGAAGAGTGGACGCTCTGTATGAGGCCAGCGGACCGTACAAGACCGGATCTGTCCATCGAGGCAGGATTGTGGGCTATAACTCGATGGACGGCACGTATCATTTGTCCTTTGAGAAGAGTATACTCGAGCGCCAATATTTGCGTATCGAGGACGTGCCCATCGCCGAGGTGGTTAGTGTTACGATTGAGAAGCTGATAGTCAAGGAGGATGGTTTGAGCGGTGTGATCGTCAAGTTGGCCGACGGCATCACTGGCTTCGTTCCTGAGATGCACCTTGCCGATGTTCGTCTTCAGCACCCCGAGAAGAAGTTCAGAGAAGGTCTCAAGGTCAAAGCTCGCGTTCTGTCGGTTGATCCGGCCAAGAACCAGCTACGCTTGACGTTCAAGAAGACCCTGGTGAACTCAGAGGCAGCACCCATCAAGGATTTTAGCGAGGCCTCGGTCGGACAGCAAGTCCAGGGAACCATCGTCAAGATCAAGCCCATCGGGGCATTCGTACAATTCTACGGGACGCTGAGAGGTTTCTTGCCCATTGGAGAGATGAGCGAGAGCTTCATCCGGGATCCGAACGAACATTTCCGGACCGGCCAGGTCGTCAACGTGCACGTCATCAACGTTGACCCTGAGAGGCGCCGACTGGTGGTTTCTTGCAAGGATCCGGCTGCTTTTGGGGTTGAGAAGCAGATGGCACTCCAGAAACTTAAGATTGGCGATCTCGTGTCTGGAAGCGTCACCGAGAAATCAGAGGACAACGTGTTTCTCGAGCTCAAAGACAGCTTACTAAAGGCAGTCTTGCGAGCACATCATCTTACCGACAAATCACCATCAAAGAACCAGTCCGCACTCAGCAAAATACGTGTTGGGCAGACCCTTGAGGATATGGTCATCCTTGAGAAGGACGAGGGCCGACGGTCGATTGTCTTGTCCCTCAAGCCAAGCCTTGTGAAGGCCAGCCAGAACGGTCAGTTTCTGGCCACGCTCGCAGACGCCAAGGTTGGCAAACTGGTTCAGGGCTTTGTGCGCAACATCACATCCACAGCTGTATTTGTTCAGTTTGGTGGCAATTTGACGGCTCTGCTGCCAAAGTCGATGATTTCGACCCAAAACCAGGCTCTGGAGGACTTTGGATTGCGTCTACACCAGGCTATCCAGGTCAAGGTACACTCAGTGGAGGACAAGCGCTTGGTGGTTTCCATGCCAGATGCCGAGGCACCCAAGGAAACCAAGCCACGGCATGAGGCAAAACCAGTTTCTAACCCCGTTGATGCATCGATTACTTCAACAGACGACATCAGTGTCGGCACCGTCACCAAGGCCAGGATCGCGTCTATTAAGAAAACGCAGCTGAACGTGGCGCTAGCAGACAACGTTCAGGGACGTGTAGACATTTCCGAAGTATTCGATGCTTGGGACGAGATTACGAACGCGAAAGACCCACTGTCGAAATTCACACAGAACCAGATCATCGACGTTCGCGTCATTGGCGTGCACGATGCACGCAACTACCGCTTCTTGCCCTTCTCGCACCGCACGGCAAACTCTGTTCTGGAGCTCACTGCCAAGCCTAGCAGTGTGCGGGCCAAGGGTCGATACAAGCCGCTGGCCATGGCCGATGTTAAGGCCGGGTCGAGCTGGCTTACTTTTGTAAACAACAACGAGGACAAGTGGCTGTGGGTGAATCTTTCCCCCACCGTCAGGGGTAGGATTCGGTCCAGTGAGGTATCAGACGACAGCTCTCACGGGAAGGACCTGCGCCAGAACTTCCCCGTGGGCACTGCTCTCCGGGCTCGCGTACTGGCTGTCGATGCCGACAATGGCAAACTGGACTTGTCAGCGCGCTCGGCACGGCCCAACGAGCACATGAAGTGGGAGGAACTAGAAAAAGACACCGTCATGCACGCCAGGGTTACCAAGGTGAACGACCGCCAGGTATTCATCCAGATCAGTGACAGTATCGCCGCGCCTGTACACATTATCGACTTGAGCGATGACTACGAACACGCCAACCCCCTCAAGTACTCCAAGAACGACATCGTTCGAGTGTCGGTTGTGAGCATTGACAAGAACAACAAAAAGCTCCGACTTTCGGCACGAGAATCACGCGTTCTGAGCTCGGAGCTGCCCGTCAAGGACAAGGAGATCACCAGCGTGTCCCAAATCGAGCAGGGCACAATCCTTCGGGGCTTTGTGAAGAACGTTTCCGACAAAGGTCTGTTTGTCACCCTCGGTGGCGATGTCACGGCATTGGTCAGGATATCCGATCTCTCCGACGCCTTCCTCAAGGATTGGAAAGAGCACTTTCAGGTTGACCAGCTCGTCAAGGGCCGCGTGACCTCTGTCGACAAGACTCTCGGTCATGTTCAGATGAGCCTCAAGGCTTCGGCTGTTGACGAGGATTACAAGCCTCTGCCTGGCTACGGAGACTTGAAGGAGGGCCAGGTTGTCACCGGCAAAGTGCGCAAGGTTGCTGACTTTGGTGCCTTTATCCTCATCGACAACTCGGCGAACGTCAGTGGACTCTGTCACAGGACTGAGATGGCTGACAAGCCTGTCAAGGACGCAACCAAACTTTACAGGGAGGGCGACAGCGTCAAGGCAATCATTCTCAGTGTTGATGCAACCAAGAAGAAGGTCAGCTTTGGACTGAAGCCGTCGTATTTTGAGGATACCGACAGCGATGACGACATGGAAGACGATGAAGATAGCGACGATTCTGGCGCGGCGCTTGGCTTCGACAGCGACGATGATGATGACGAGGACGAAGATGATGATATGGATGATGGCGACAGCGTTGTGCTATTTACGGGCACAGGCGACGCAAAATCTTCCGATGAGGAAGATGAGGAAGACGACGATGTCTCCATGACGGACGCGCAAGCCGGAGGTGCCGCTCTTCCGGGACTAGATGCCGGAGGGTTTGATTGGTCAGGCGGTAACCTCGATGCTGACGAGCAGGAGCTTGATGGTTCTTCAGAGGAGCAGACGGACAAGAAGACCAAGAAGCGGAGAAAGGCCGAGATCGAGGTTGACCGCACCGGTGACCTGGATGCCAACGGTCCCCAGACCGCTGGTGACTTTGAGAGACTGTTGCTCGGACAGCCGAACTCGTCTGCATTGTGGATTGCATATATGGCGTTCCACATGCAGGTGAGTGAGCTTGCAAAGGCCCGAGAGGTTGCCGAGAGAGCCATCAACACTATCAACGTGCGCGAGGAAACGGAAAAGCTCAACGTTTGGATTGCCTACCTCAACCTGGAGGTGGCCTACGGCACAGACGAGAGCCTGGACGAAGTCTTCAAGCGGGCTTGCCAGTACAATGATGACCTAGAAGTCCATGAACGGTTGGCGAGTATCTGTATTCAGTCTGGAAAGCATGATGTGAGTAGCACCACGTTCCCCTTTACTTGTTTTACTTTTAATTCGGTGTGTTTCTTGGAGGCGCTGACGATGACTTCTCTTTTTTCATCCTACAGAAAGCAGACGAGCTATTCCAAGCAATGGTCAAGAAGTTCGGCAGCAAGTCACCCAAAGTCTGGCTCAACTACGCACACTTCCTCTACACTTCAGCCAAGTCACCTGACCGAGGTCGTGCCCTGCTGCCCCGAGCCATGAAGTCCCTCGGGAGTCACGCACACCTGGAGCTAGCCAGCAAGTTTGCGGGACTCGAGTTCCGCTGCCCCGGTGGCGACCCGGAGCGCGGTCGCACCGTCTTTGAGGGTCTGTTGGCCACGTACCCCAAGAGGCTCGACCTGCGCGGCCAGCTGCTCGACCTCGAGGTGGCTGCCGGTAGCGACAAGGCCGTCGTGCGCGACGTGTTTGAGCGCGGCACCAAGGCCAAGGGTCTCAAGCCGAAGCAGGCCAAGAAGTGGTTCCAACGCTGGGCCAAGTGGGAGGAGGCTAACGGGGATGCCAAGAGCCGCGAGAAGGTATCGGCCAAGGCGCAGGAGTGGGCCAGGTTGGCCGAGGCTAGAAAGGCCGACAAGACGGTGCAGGATAACAACGATGCTGCGGACTCGGAATAGGTTCAGGCGGAAGCTATTATTTCAGATGTTCTTTGATCGCGGGGAGAGGAGAAGGAGGAGGGGGAAAGGGGTTTCATCTGTTAATATAATTTTATCATGGCTTGGCGTACAAAAAGAATGATGAGAAAAGAGAAAAAAAAAAAGAAAGAAAAAAAAAAACAGTGAAATTTCCCAAACACTACCGAATACATACAGTACACGCAAGAAATAAGGTAACCAACGTTGTTGAACTTTTGGTCTCGACCAGAGGTGAAAGAGGGGTGGGGAATCTTTTTTTTTTTTTTTTTAAAGGCCGCGGTCCAGATCGAGCAACGCGTTTTTCTTTGCAATTTATCCCCATTTGCTTCCCGACTCCATGGTACTACGATAGGAAACGCGCAGGGCTGGGCAATGCATCGTGACGTAGAGGGAGGGTTGCAGTGAAGATGATGGTGGTGGTGACATTCATTACTTTTTTTTTTTTTTTTTTTAAAGTTGGGGAGAACCAAGTCTACACTAGGTAGTCCTACCAGTGAACTAAGCTCAACAACAGTTCAACAAACCCGCATCTATACGTGAAGTGCTAACAGCCAAACACACAACGATTGACAACATTCCACATGAACAGTCAGCTATAAGTTGTAGTATATAGGTTGATATTTGTTCAGTCTGTCTCGCTATGAAAACCCCCTAGACCAAATGAGACGCCACGCAATGCAAATCATCCATGTGCAGTAGATCCTCAGATATACACTAATATGTTCGACAAGAACATAATAGAAAGAAAAAAGAGAAGAAAAAATAGACAAGAGGAAGCCAAATCATCCCAGTGGTGTGATGATGATGCCGCGATATGTAGTATAGTCCGCCAACCCAATGCAAGGAACATAAAGATGAGAAATCAAAAACAATACAAGGCTCTAAATCTCCATCGCAAATATGCAGACCGCCTAGACGCCTTTCCCAAATCATGCATGATATGCCCGGTTACAAAAGAAATCAAATATCCGATCAGGATGTAGCAATAATAGGCACCCAGCGGGCAGGGACACCGTCGGGCCCAATCTCATACTCCTTACTGCTTGTCTTTCGGGGTGGTAGTGCCCAGCGTGCTCGGCCCGGTCGCTGGTCGCTCAGCTTGCCACGTTTCCGCATAGCCATTTCCATAACGGCGATCCGGATGAAGTCGGAGTTCTCACGCATTTCGCGCTGTCGACCAGGTAGCGCCAAAGGTGACGTCGCGTTAGGGGTAGACTCCGGAGACTGCGGCCCCGCCTCGCCGGTTGTGGACTTTTGCGGATTCGGACTGGGAATACCGCGGGGGGACGACGGAGACGTGCCATGGTGAGATCCAGACCGTGAGCGTCGAACTTTGTAAGTCTGCATCTGAATAGAAGCTGTAAAGTTAGGCCGGGTCGGAGTTGCAGATGAGTCAGACTCTGCAGGACGTAGTTCCATGCGGGCAGTGGTGGTTGGGTTGAGATAGCGACGAAGAGCCGCACTGGGCTCTTCCTCCAATTGAGGTGGCCTCCGCTCGTCGGTGAAAGGTACGCGGGGGTCGATGGTCAATATAGACCGCGTGAGGAAGTCCTCGGGGGGTATCGAAGCAATGCCCAGGTTAGAGATGGAGCGGGCTGCATTGCGCAAGGCCCTCAGCGAGGCCGTAAGGTTACTTTTAAAGGCCGACTTGAGCGGCTTAAAACTGGAATCGGACTTTTTATCATCCTCAGAGCCAGACTGTTGCTCATCGCTGAACACACGGAAATCGAGTTGGTCGACTGATGCAATAGTTGGCGACGGAGAGGCCAACGGGTCACAGGCGGCACTTCCCGGAGGTGAAGACAAAGGCTCCGGTCGACGTCGCAAAGGGACGCGCGGGCTCTTGCGACGATAGGAGCTCCCAAAAGTTGAAGGAGTGTAGTTTGTAAATGGGGTACCAGGTGTCCCGGGAGACAGAACGGGGGAGAGTGTACTCCCACTGGTAAAAGAATCGTCGAGGGACGAAACTGAATCGTCAGAAACGGTGCGGGCGGAGACGTTGACGCGGCTCGGCGTGCTGCTTACCAGCGACGCGTTGTCGTCAAAATCATCAGAAAATGAGAGGCAGTCACTGTCGTCCATGCCATCGTCGGGTGAGCTGAGTAGAAGATCCATGGGACTCCGGGAGAGGGTCAAGCTGATCTCCTTCTCATTCCGCTGCACACGCTGGATGATGGCGTCTACAGTCATGCTCTCCTCGCGGGACTGACCCGTAGCCCTACCTGCGAGGGCCTGGACTCTAGTGGCCCTAGAACGGGGTATGTTGGTGATGGCGAGCAAAGCCGCCACCGAGGGCGAGATTGCATCCGGTTTGTGGCCCGGGCATTTCTGCGAAGGAGTTTTCCTGCCTCGACCATGGTGATGGTGTTTGTGGGTATCGTGGTACCGCTTCTCGCCGCGCTGGTTCTTGGAAGCGGGAATGCGAACAGGACTCGTGGGAGTCATGGGCCTGTGTAGGCTGGTGACTGTGCTCGAGCTGGAGCTGAGTAGTGTGGTCGACGGCGTCAGGGTCGGAGAGACGGTAGGTGTTGCGGCTGCGGTGACGAACTTGTTGAACACGGGGGGTTCGGGACGTTGGGGGCCGTCAACTAAACCCAACTGCTTCTGCCGGTGTTGTGCAACCATGATGTTGTGGTTTGTGTAGGCGCCGAGGTGGGCCCCGTTTTGAGGTTTCCCCTTGCCGTTGCTGCCTCCGGTAATGTTGCTGGTGGAACTGTCGTGGGCAGCCCTGCTATCGTCATCCTTTCGGATCGCGAGTGGTGCAGAGGGATACCGAGAATGGTTGTCCAAGCACTGCGGGCGACCAGAAAAAGAATTCAGGTTTTGGTGATGGCGCGGTGGTGGCGATTTTTGTTGTTGTGACGTCGCCAGGGTGGTATGCTTCTCGTCGGTGTGGTGGTTGTGGTTGTGATTGTGATTTGGCGTGTGGGCAGGATGTGAAAAGGAAGAAGAGGGAGGATTAGAAATAGAATTGCCAGGCGAGCGATTGCCCAAAAGAAAACCACCCCTGGGTGAAAATGCCATCTCGGCCAGCGAAGCAAACCCTGCCTAATGCCTCCACTGCCTGATCCGTCCCACTGGTGTTTGCCTGCCTCGTTGGGATAAAGCGGGGGCGCTTTAGCGGCGACCCTGAAAATGCCGTGCCAGGGTTTATTACGCGAAAGGAAGGAGAAGAAAAGCGCATTTGGCTTGGCGTTTTTTTTTTTTTTTTCTCTTTTCTTTTGTTCTCCGTTCTTTATCCTGGTTGCTGCACTGTGCCCGGTGAACTGGTGCTGACAATCTCACTGCGTACGTTCCACACGTCCAAGTGGTTCAAGTACCCCTTGAAGCCTTTCGTCGTTTGGGGAACCTGTTCGTTCGCAGTTGTTATTCCATGAGGCGGGCTTGGCAAGCTGGCAAACAAACAAAAAAAAAGGTTTCGTGACTGAGAGTAACGCGCGTTGGTATTCGAGATTTTGGTTGATTACTGTAAAAGCGCCGCCAGCCGACGACGTAGCGGGCTAGCCAGCCAACAGTCGAGAGGAATGACTTGGGACGACCAAATGTCAAAACTCTTTAAAACAATAACGTAATTCAGCACAAATTCCTTCGCTACCTCGGAGGGGATAGAATAGATAGGTACCTTACCTTGGTGCAAATTGGCGTCAAAGATCAGCCACTAAGCAGGTCTACAGAGAATCTAGCCGACCGACCTAGTATAGGTAGGTAGGTAGGTAGGTAGGCAGGTAGGTAGGCAGGTAAAATACGGGGTAATGTAGATGGTTACAATCTCTAGTCAGTCATTCAGTTAGGATTACAAGGTAGAGTTGAAAGTTGATGTTTCTGGCTTTCGATCTATGGACAAACCAACCAAGCAGTTCGGTCTCACTTGTCGGCTGCATCGGATGGAAGATAACTCTGGCTGACAATGCCAGGGACTCGTGTCAACTCCTCACAGCCAATGCAGAGATAAGAAGAGACAGAGTTTCTTCTAGTTGCACCACATCAGCAGACACGGGACGACTGGGGGTAGATGGGTAGATAAGAACGATCGGGAACAAACACTGTCCCTTGAGCTTATCATCCAACCATCCTGGGTTTCCTGGGCATAAGAGGCACATGTCGATTTTTGCTTTGACAGGCAGGCAGACAGGCAGGCAATACCGGAGTAGTTGTGCATTCGAGAAGAGAGATAGATAGGCTCACAAAACAAAGGCAGCCTACCTCCTCCTACCTACTCTTGCTAACTGTATTGTAGATCTCGGTAGTAGCCACTCAAATCAATGCTCATACACTCCTCCCTCCCTCCCGTTCCCCATACAACAAAATACGTGACGCCACTGCAGCTTGCGCAGGTACCTCGTGTCCGTTCC
>NC_043742.1:6941723-6944952 GCF_004337985.1 Pyricularia pennisetigena
GGGGGGGGGGAACCCCAGGCATTAAACCGTACGACTACGGTAAGGAATGACAGAAATAGTGCGGCGTCTGTCCGCCAGCTGGCAGCATGACAGCCAATTAGGATTGACTCAATGATTGAGTCGCGTGCTTTTTGAAGTGGTCTGGTGGGGTCGGCATTTTGCGCCCAGTACTGGCGAGACTTTGCAAGACTGGGTACTATTGGCCCGCTAGCGCTCCTTATCGCGCATGGGTGAGGACCGAGGCTTCGAGGGAAGGTGGATGACATGGACGCCAAGCCCAAAGAACGAGGGCAAGTGCCGCCGGTCCAAAAAAAACAACATCACCGAACTCTGAAACCTGGAGGCACCAAAAGTACCCATAGTAATTATATGGATATTGGTACTCAACTGGTACTCAACTGGTACGAGATAGATACTAGATGCGGCTAGGCGGCCATGTGCAAACACCGCCTACGGAGTAACACGGAGTAACTGCGGAAGAAATACCGTACTCCGTCGTGGAACAGTCCGAAAGATCTGGATTGTGCTTGAAGTGTTGATGCACAAAGTATCGTGCCTCGATCGACTTTGCTCGGCATTAATCCTTGTACTGCGCACCGTAGAAGATTCTGATAAATAACGGTCACATACTGTGGATGTTAGGGCAATGAATGAATTGGACCGGGGCCAAAATAGCACAAGAAACAAACCCAGAAAGAAAAAAAAAAAAAAAAAGGCTCCAACGAGGCATTTTGCTACTTGCGTCGACAGTGTAGCAGCACATTTGTGCGTGTAGCAGGTATAATGTACAGCAGTGGGATTGGGCTCTTCTGCAGGCCCTCATTTGTACTTTTGGGTACCAATTTGTGCGCTCTTCATTCTGCTTTTATTTTTATTTTTATATGCACTCTCCACCTGCGCTTAGGTTTACCAGCATCAGAGTTGGACAGTTTCTCAGGTGACGCAATGCCGCTGTGGGGCCGCGATGGTCGAATTCATCGAAAATGAAAAACCCTTCCATTCGGCGGGGGAAAACCGGCGCCACCCTATCATGGCGACGGGAATTCTGGGGGGTCCTGCAAAACAAGAAAATTTGACTTGTGGACTTGCGACAACGATGTGTGGGGTAATATTGGATCGAAAGGGATAGCAAGTTGTGGTTAAGACCAAGTTTAAGTTGCAGTGCAGTTTAGCTGCCCAGTGAGGTAGGTTTCTGTCTCTTCTGTCTTTTCTTTTTATGGGGTAGCTGACGGACTGCCAGCTTTTAGCCATGGCTACCTTACCTACTTAATGTAGGTGCAAAGTAGTATTACTGGTAGAACGACGGAGTACGGAGCATGTATGTAGATAGGGTCATGCCTACCGCCCTCTCCATGATCTCTTATCAGTTCATGCACAGAAAGAGTCATGGCGCACAGCAGCATGTAAGCCAAGGGAATGAGCAACACAAACCCCCACATACTGTAAACCGGTCGGCAGGCAACAAAGAGCAGAGTAAACCCTGCCAAATCGTGTGGAGTGCAGGTCATTTGTGCCTTCCATATCTGGGTTTATTACCTCTGTCTACCAGTATTTCCTCGGAGGGGCCGCTTGTGATTTTTTTTTCTTTCCGGCTTACCTAGGTAGGCACCGAGTACAGCAGGGAACAGCTGTTTGTGATCGTGTCTGGTGCCATTTCTCGTGTGTGCTTCGAGGCGAGCTGATACCTCGAGTGCGTCATTTGCTTTCTTATTTTGGACCGGCGCCATGCTTTTGGGCTGGGCAAACAACATCAATTAATTAATGAAAAGGTACCTAATTTTTTTCACTCAATCCAAAGCACTTCAGATCTGAAGGGAAATGCCAGGCTGGTACCGATGGCTCCCTTGGCGTCATGACGCCGCTCCTCTTATCGCCGTACTTTGATTTGTGCTCCTCGCTAAAGTCCTTGTTCCCAGTTCCAGGCCTAGTCCGTGGGCTTGTTCTTGGCCCAGCCTGGCTGCTAGCATCACCGACTACTCCTGCCGCGTAAGAGCTAAAGTTAGTCTCGGACGGCGGTTTTCGGGGAGCTGCCGTTTGTGGTCGAGGTCTCACTTCGCGCTCCAACTGTTCCATCTCGCGTCGGAACTGCTGCTGTTCGCGGTCCCGCATCTTGTAGCATGTTGGGCTTTGTAGCAAATATAAACCGCCTGGCCCAATGGTCAAATCGTTGACCAGCACGTCGATTTCGCGCTGGATGTCACTGACCTTCATTATATCGTTAGCCGACGTCATGGTCTTCTCCCTGCTTCTACTCGGGCTGCGCCCTGGCAGCTCCGTCTCCTTGTCTCCTGCCAGCGCAGGTCCTTTTTCGGATTTCTGAGTCCCATACAAAGGTTATGGGGTGGCAATGAAAAAATGATGGCGAACAATACTCCAATCGGCTGCGTCACGTCGACAGTTGTCAGAGAGTAGATGCAGCGCCTGAAAGATGAATACTATAGCTATGATCACAGTCTAGAGCTTACTGGTGGGCTCTGGGTATGTCGAAAACTACATGCATGTTTTGTATAGATTGGCTATGGGAAGCTGACTCTTAATTGTTATAAAGCTACGACGGCCTAAGCTGAGGTTCTCTTTGAATAGAAAAATATGTAATATAAAGCTGGCCGGCGGCATATGAGCTCAAAGCTTTCTTTGGGCGATTGAGGAGGAAAACAATAATGAAAGAAAAAACCGAACGGCGGAATTATCTTCTAACGGTTGGCTCACAACAGGAGGACATATCAAAAGCAAACAGCCTGACGACTGTGAGGGGTCCCAAACAAACGTCACCGGCATACATGTCGCAACAAGGTGAGGCAGCATGCCCTTTGGACATATCCTACCATCTAAATACCGGCTCTGTATCATGGATTCTGAAATTGTAGGGATTAAACTGGAAAGCGAAAGACATATCATCTCAACATTATGATTCTTTAACAAATCGGCCACACACATGTCCTTCATATCATCATAGTCAGTCTGTATAGTGGTAAATATTCATCACCAACACCAGCTTACACGATCAGCAGCGAGAAACGAGCTGCACGTCATGAAAAAGAAGCATATCAAGCCAAGGATGGGAAAAGGGCTCTCAATTGACTGGAATTTTACCTTTCCCCGCGCGAACCAAAGAAAATGAGACTGTGACAGCTCCGGGCGGGGATTTGAACCGTTCGGAACACACCTATCGACGGCCACTGCGAGCTTCCACGCACCCCAACCTGTCGAAGATGAAGGCTTGGCTGAT
>NC_043742.1:6945866-6955860 GCF_004337985.1 Pyricularia pennisetigena
ATCCCTCCTTCCCTCTAGGAGATACCTACCCATATGCTAAAGTCTCACCGCAGTATGCATTTCTACTGCGGTCCTAGCCTCTTAAACACCTCCCAGTCTAACAAAAGAGAAAAAGAAAACCATGCTACATGCAGACGATGTGGCAAACAGTAAAAAAGCAACACAGAAACAAAGAAAAAAATAAAATAAAATAAAAGCGAGAATACAGGACCGCTGAGGTTGAGCTAACAAGATGATAGACTCCAGGTTAACTAATCCCTATCATCGTCATCATCATCATCGTCGACACCACTCTTTTCACTCCTCTGTTCCGAAGGCTCCCTCTCCTTCAGCTTCGATGTCAACGCGCTGAGCTTGTTCTTGAAGCCGCCGAGTCCAGATCTCCTCCGCTCGGCCCTTTCGCTCGAGTCGCTCATCCCGTTTGTTCTGCTCCTCGACCGCGGGCGCAGCTTATCGGGGTCGCTGGGTTGGGTGGCTTGCGTGGTCAAGTTGGTCTCCTGAGGCGTCGGTGGCGTCATCATTAGGAAGGTAGGCACATTACTGCGCGTGGCAACGGCGAACGTGTTGCTGCGGCCCGATCGGGCAGACGTCACGCTCGAGCTTCGACTGGGCCCCTTAGCGCCGTGAAACGATGATGACTCGGAGCTTTGCATCGACTGTGGACGAGACTGAGAGTCGCCGCCGGGAGAGTTGCCAAACAGAGATGATGAGTCACTGTCGTCGCGAGCCTCGGACATGGCCGGAGATGCCAGCAGCGCTGAGCTCGTAGCGAGCGCCCGCACCTGCGACGGTTGGCCCTCGCTTCGGCGATGCCGAGTGAATTTGTTGCCGATTATGGCGCCCGTGTGAGAAATCAGTGCCTTGATGACACGACTCTTTAGGGCCAGTGCCAAGTCAAGATTGGACCACGTCTTGTTGCGGTACTCCATCGCCGGCAGCCGGAAGACAAAGTCGTGGACATCCTCAATGTTGCGCTTCCCCATACCCTTGTAGCTGAGACAAAGCACCACCGACGACATCTTGATGTGGGCAAAGGTCATGTAGTTGCTCGCGCGTGTCATCATCTTGGTAAGATCATCAGACGGCTTTTCGCCCTTGTCATCACTGGAGTTCGGTTTGCCTCGCAGTGCGAAACGCGATGATTTCTTGGAGTCGCTGTTGAGCGATTCCTTGGCGGTCGAGAAGCCAGTCGAGGTTCTGCCAATACCCGGCCGCGGTAACGACTCAACCGACGGCTTCTTGCCCAACGTGCGGGTCGTAGCTCCGGTGGCAGACGAACGGAAGAGCCTGAATGTGTGACCTGTCTCGCCCGAGTGCAGACTATGCGCCTTGGACTTGGGGTTTGCTGATGTCGTGTCTGAGTTGAGCGTGGGCTGCAGTCTTAGCTCCAGCGAGCCAGGCCGCGTGCTGAAAGCCGACGAGTCCTTGTCTCCCAGACGGCCAGTTGAGCCGCTCAACGAATCATCCTCCGCGTCCCTATCCAACCCGCCTTTACTGATATCCTGCTTGACGCTGGGGTCATCCTTGGGGAAGATGTATTCAAAGAGTTTGACACCGACCTCTTGTTCGAGTTGGACCTTGACGGGGGACACATTGAGTTCGAAATGCTCCATCACAGGTATTCCAGCTATAGCCTCGAGCATGTTCCAGTGCACCTGAATCATGGGCTGACTGTTGTCCGCCGGGCTGCGCTCATCGACGTAGGGAGCAATCAATTCACCGTAGGTGGCCCTGTTCATGAGGTTCAGGCCTACGACCTTGCCAACCTGTACCAAGTTGACGTGCGAGCCGTCCGAGTTGTCTGTCCGGTCGTACTCCAGGTCCTTGAGTTGCAGCTCCGCCATCGGTTGGTTGTCATTCTGCACCAGGAGCCATACGACCTCCTTGACCGAGATGCTCCACTTGAGCAGTGCGTTGTTCTGACTCGCCGTATCGTATTTGCTCTGAGCGGTCGTGATGGCTTTCATGGTGAAGAAGAGTTCGTCTTCGGCTGTAGCAAGGTCCCTCTCAAGAGAAATCCTGTCCTGCCAACTCTTCTTGTCGAGATATTTGGAATGCACCTGGAAGTGCGTCTTGATGTCGTGCATCTGCCTGATGCGTTCCTGGAGCTTGACCACCATCTCGGGCGCACCGCGCAAATCACTGAAATCCGAAGCCAGCATAATCTTTTCGAGACGTTCGTTTCGGTGCTTCTCCGAGGGCTCGCTGTACAAGAGCAGATCGTTGACTATCTTGTAGATGGCAAAGTATTGCGTCGAGTCGCACACGGCAAAAGCCTGTGGAAACTCGACCCACAGGTTGTCCATCTGGTTCTCGGCAACTTCGTAAGATGACTTTGTGCTGAGGTCCTCGTCGCCCGTAGTATTAACCTCATCGTTGTACTTGAGCCTCAGCGTGTTGTACTTGTCGTAGCGCAGCATGGCCGACGTCCTTTGGACGACCCGCTTAAAGCCGAACGGGGCCGTTTGGAAATCGAACATGACCTCCATCGGGACCCAGGGTGGCCACGGTGATCCGTTTGGTGTACCGTATGTACTGCCAGAGTGCAGAGACAGAAGCTGTTGGGCAAACCATTTTTGGTCTGTGACAAAGAACTGCGTATTGTCCATGTTCACCAGGAACCGGCGTTGAACAAGCCCACTGACCGTATCGTATATGCGTTCTTTGTCCAGCACCTCGACCACCTTGAGCTCCATTCCCTTGGCTGTAATGAGCACCACGTTCTTGGTGTTCTTGTCGCTCTGTAGCTGAATCTGCGGAGCAATGAGCCGCACATGATAGCTGTACTGTGGCACGAAGCCGTCCGCAATGTTCCCGGACAAATCTCCGATCGACGGGCCGCATATGGCCTCCCCAGATCCAGACTTGTCCGTGCTAGATTTGTCGTCGGCATTGACAAACTTCTTGCCCTCCTGCAAGATCTTCTTGATCTTGTCCTCAATGTCTGTACCGTTTTCCTTGTCTGACGCAGAAGGGTCCGGCGATCCAGTGACACCAGAGGGTGCCGGGGTCGAAGTGCTGTTCGTAGGCTTCGAGTTCTTGACCTTGGCCTGCTCTTCAACAATGTCCAGAATGAACTTGATCGCCGGGCGTGAAAGATAGTAGACGAACCCACGGCGCTGGCTGACCTGGTGACTATAGCGCAAAATGATGTTGCGGAGGAGGTTGTTCCACTTCAGCTGCATGTTGTGTACCACGAACCTGTTCTTGAAGTCACTGGCAAACTCGGCACCCGAAGGTAAAGTGATGGAGCCTTCCGAGAGCGGTATTGATATCGACGTGTCCGTCTTCTCGGTCAGCCTTTTTATATCATCACCCGGGCCCTGATGTATCATTTGTTTTAGCATGTTCTCCAAAAACTTTTGCTTCTCCTGGAGCACGCTGCTATGCTTTGTAAGCTTGTCGCGGTCTGATGACAGATCGGCATCTTGATGGTTGGTCTTTATCAGTCTGAGCTCGATTTCGCCCAGAGTCCGGGTGCCATTCTCAATTTGTTCCTTTATCTGCGATAGACGCTTGCGAATGAGTTGTATCTGCACTCTACGCGGATCATCGTCTTGACTCATGATGCAGAAGTGAGTTGGCTCGTCACCAAAGGGGCTACTCCTCGAGACATCTCCCGCGATAATGCCTCCAATGTCCGTCTGTCTGAAGTAGGTGATCCTCGGGGCAAACACCAGTGGGAGTATCTGCGTCTCTGGTGTTCCCTCGGAGGGCACCAGAGAATCAAGCTCCACAAAGTCGTCCATGTCTATCCAGCTAAAGTCATTGTCTGGTATCGTAAAGCGTGAGAGGTCGTTTTCGTCATCTCCGTGGTCAAATCCCGGAATCGAGCTATTCTTTGTGGACTCTGCAGTAGCGGCACGCATATTAGCCGAGACGGCTCGAATATCGGCCGATGCAAGATCTAGTTGACCAGCATGTATCTTCATGCCCGTGGTCCTCGACTGCTCTGCCTTGTTCCCCCTGCCTTGGGTGTTGAACTCCTCCCTTCTTTGATGCAAGTCCAACATGAAGCTGTCAAAGCGGACCTTGATACCCGTTGCCTGCATCGCTTCCTCCGAGGGATCCTCGGGGTCCTTGTGTCTGTAGATATGGCTAAGGAAGAGCGGGGCAAGGAGCAGGTTGTACTTGATAGTTGCCAAGTGTCGGCCAAACTTTTTGCTGTTCTTTTCACGACCTGGCCACAGAGCGCCTTGCCGGATGGGCAGAGACATTGGCCCGCCAAAGAGCGACCACCACGCGAAGAAGTGTGTGAAAAAGCGCGGCGTCAGGTGGACAGTGTTGTAGCTACGCGACGGTTCAGGGTTTGAAGTGGTCCATTCCCGATCCGCTGGTGCACAAATAGCAACCGACAGATGGATGTGATTGCTTCTGAAGCCGCGGAAAGCGTCGTACGGTTTGTCATCCAACGAGACTGCGTTCTGTGGAGTCTTCAAGACTACATCGTAGTGGGGTTTGAACTCAAAGTTTCGCTTGCCGTGCTCGATGGCTCGCTCAAAGACTAAGCCAGCACGCCATTGGACCCTTCCGGATAACTTCATGATGACCTTCTGGAAAGCTGCTCCAGGCTTATGGTCTTCGGCCGATACTCCACCGGGGTCGCCACTGAGACGTTCGGACTCCCGGGCAATGTGACTGTAGTCTGGCACGGCAAGAACATATTCGCCGCTGTCGACGGTCATGAAGCGTTTGGCATCGTCGTCTTCGTGGATGTTCCACCGAACATCGTTACGCCAGCACATGAGAAATCCAGCACCGGCGCCAGTGACCTTGTACGGGTCTCGGGTGCCCTTGAGTGCAAGGTGAACGTCGCCATCCCCTTTCCAGGCGACGCGGACACGAGAGTGTAGATTGAGTCTTATCTTGTCCCAGAATCCCACTCGCTCCGACGGATCCAGCTGGGGCTTCGTGAAGGACTCTATAGCCATCATCATGTCCTGAACGGCCGGTTGATAGCATGGGCCCCATGTGAACCTTGTTGGCAGGGCCGTGTTGATGTCGACCCGAATATCGGAGTATGACTTGACGGGACCAACCGTCCGCCTGACATCGATTGCAAACGCGCCTTCGCCATCGTCGTTGCCGGGCGATGCAGCTCTTTCTGGTACTATCTCTACTCTAATCCTTCGTGTGGACTCAGGCCCGTGAAACTCCTCCGCTATGACAAAATCTGTCTTGAGCGAGAGGGCAGCCAGTCTTGCAGACTGTCCAGCCTTGAGACTTGGAACATGCAGCAGTGGTAAAGGATAATCTCTCAGAGACACCTTGGCTTCTCCCATGTCGATCGCTACGCTCATGGGGATGAGTAGCGAGTACTGCATATCCCGAGGCATGCCTTTGCCCACGTTGTGCAAAAAGTCAGGCAGATCGCGGATTGGAAATGAGGGTTTGTCAACAGTGACGTGCAGATCGTGGATCAGTGTTGACATCAGTGCTGGGCGTTGTGGCACTTCGAGGATATGTTCGTCATCATCAACATCGTCCGGCATGTGGTCGGCACCCCAGAAGAGGCTTCTAAACTGCTTCATGCTGTTGCGTGCCGTTTCAAATTGGCGATCTATACGCCTCTTCCAGCTGTGCGCGTTGTGTTCGTTGAGTCGTCGTCTCGCCTCGCTGATGGTTACCTGAGCTCTCCCGCTCATATTCGGGGCTGCACTGTCAGGATCATAACGGGGTGCTCGGCCCCGTCCTGGACTCTCAGAGCTTGATCGTGGGCGACCATCCTCACTTGGTGTCCTGGCCCATGATGCTCTTCCACGTTTGGATCTGCCTCTGGCCATTAGAGATCGGGTGCGGAACTTGTTTGACTCCTTCCTAGACTCTTCCTCGTGTATCTTTTTCACTTTGACCTGAAACGCTTCCTCACGGGCTAGCCTCTGTACTTGCTCGATTCGCCCAGCACGATATATCATGCCAAGTTTCCACTCAAAAGCACCATCCTCAAGCTCAAACAAGAAAGTCCTGCTACGAAATGAGACCTTTGGGATGGCCTTGGGGCCTTCCGGCCCCTTCTGGAGGATATACTCATTCGTTCCGGTCTTGAAACGATGGTGAAGCTGTTGGGCAGATTTGAACACGTTTATAAAGTTGTCTGTGACCTTGTTGAAGATCAGTTCATGAGGAACAGCAAAGCGAATAGCGTCTGCCACAGCATCGTAAAGCTTCTCGTCCTTGTACCCGCCGCTGGAAAGTTTCCTGCGCGACTCGCGGTAGTCAAGACGCCCATTCTTGATGCTGATGACCCTTGCCCAGACTTTTCGCATCCTAGGCGCTTCCGCGTATAGCCTGATGAGCTTGGAATGAAAGAAAGGTGGTGACCAGCGGTGGCGGCCTGCCTCCAAGCCATGAAGCTGGAGCATAATCGGAGGATCGGCCGGCATATCCGCCTTGATTTGAACTAAAGCAGCCTTGACATCAATGGCCACCAGCTCCTTCGCTGAGCTTGCAGCGGTGTTGATGCCCCCGCCGTGATCAGAGGCCATAGGTGGGGCTAAAAGATCGCTATTTGGAATCTTGGGTGCGTCCTCTTTTCCATTACCAGCTGGGCTTGTGCGTCGGTTGGATCGTATAAAGGCCTTTCGCAATACAGTGATGGCAATAGCAACCGAGTAGTGGCGATAAAGCGAGTACTGCACAAGCAGTGTACGTACATGGGAATGGATATGGAAAACCGGCCCCTGATTGTCACTGAGAGTCGAGCATGCAAGTTCAAACCTGGGTATGTTGATAAATGGCTCAGCCTCCCATCTTTCAGAAGACTCCACAATGAAAGCCTCTAGTCCCTTGACGTTAACCGCGATGCGGCGGCCATCGCCGTCATTTTGGAACTTCTTCCTTGGGGACAGTGGGATTGTCCTGAGCAAATCCGCCTCGGGCATCATGCTGGTACGGCTGCTGGCACGGCGGCGTGCTGGTCTTCGTTGCAGGTTGTCAAGCCTTTGAGCACGGTACTCTGCAGACCATGATTCCAGCTGTAATGCGACACCCCGAGTGTGTTTCGATATATCTTCATCTATACCTGCAATCTCTATGCTGAAATCTCTCGCCTGTATGTTGAAGTGCAAAAGCCAGGAGGGCATCGCACGCAGAAAGTTGTGGTTCCGCTGAGCGTCTGACAATTTCTCGGGGTGCGCACTGTGCCGAAGGCTTCGCACAATGTGACGTAGACCGTCGGCGATTTCAGGCCGCACCATCTTGACTGCAAATGTTTGCAGATTGCCGGTTGCGACAACATGCACGTCGGGTGATGCCCCGAGCTGAATCTTGAGGTCAAACGACTCCGTCTGAACGATATCAAATCGACTACCTGAGGATGTCTGATAGTACAGGTGGTGTGTCTGCAACCGCATGGAAGATGCCAGGGAATAGTGCAGGTCCTCCATTGTCGAGTGAAAAGATTCAAGATCAAGAGATATGGAGGAGATGGAGGAAATAATTAGGTCAAAGTCATCCGGATCTGCAGACTTCTGGACAGGTGGCAGAGCGATCCTGACCACGGGTTCGTGCATTGTAAACTTGACGTTGGCCTTTGGTAACAGCCTAGAGATGAGTATATGGCGCTGTTGGCTTCCGGATCTCCGCCGTCTAGAGCGGGGCCGCACCATGGCGAGAAGAAGTGGCAGGTGACGAGGATCGAGATCGACGGCGGGGGAGGTGACAATCGAGTTGGCGAAAAGGATATTGGCGTTTCTTTGCTCGGCACTCTCATGTTCAGTCAGTTCGACGGTCTTGGAGGGTAGAGTGGTTCTGATGGTCGTCGTTGCCATGGGTATATAGAGGATGCGCTGCGGTTTCTCATGACCGTCATCTACACCCACAGATATGGACAAGGCTGCCACCAAGGCCTCGTGCGCTATATCCTTGGATGGGAAATACATGCGGTGGGCGGGAGACTTGGGATCCAGTCGGTGAAGATCTATTCCAACCTCCTTCATGGCAGCATTGAGCTGCACAGGGACACCAGTGGTTTTGACTGATTCGATTTTCTTGGTCAAGCCCAGGAAGCTGACGGCGAACTGGACCTCCTTGATACCCCTGAGCAGGGAACTGGCGAACTCCTTAGAGTCCGATACGGTTTGCATAAGCTCTTGATCGGTACTTCCCGGGACCTGTATTTCCTGTACAACGTCGTCGAGGGAGCCCTCGTCATCTTCAACGTCGGACGCAGAATTCCTTGCACGAGCTCGACACTTCTTAAGGAGCTCGGTGCACAGCTGCAGGTCGTCGTACGGCAAGTGAACCCGTCCAAGCTTGAGCGCGACGGTTGCGTCCCGCAGACCATCAAGGGCATCATAGAGGAACCCGTGTATGTTCAGTGTTGCATTGTCCAAGATCTCCATCGACTCCCTCCCCTCGGGCGTGAACAAGACGCTGCGCAGAGTCATGATCCATTCGGCTTGGTTCTTCTCGTGCTGTTTCCGGCTCCGGGCCTGCCAGACAAAGCGCGCACGATCTACCGTCTTACGTCTGGTGTCGACAGCAATTGTCAAGCTTCCAAACTGCACATTTCCCACTTCCACTATGTTAACGCTTGAATTGGTGGCCACTATGTCCACCAAGCGAAACCAGTTGATGTTTCTGTGCAGGCGCTTTATGCGCTCCTTGAGTTTCATGAGGTGCTTCCATAGCTCGCTCCTCGGCGGACCACCAGTCGCGCGGCGTATGATTCCCGGCTTGGGACTTCGACTTCTTGCACCAGGCGCCGGCTTTGGCTCCTGATTCCGTGTTAGGCGGCCTTGTTCTCCATGGTCATCTTCTTCATCCTCACTGGTCTCAGCATCCACGGCCTTGGGGCCCTCTAACTCCTGAATATCAACTGTAACCACTAGTGCATTGATGACAATGCTCAACCAGGTAGGCTGGGCAAAGGTTGGCCGATGTACGTTGAGGCCGAGACCCCGAATCTCGATCTTGAAGCCATCGCGTGGGGTGTAGGCTAGTCGGCGAAGCGAAAAGTATCCGACGCGCTGGATTGAAATGCCGGTAACGATGCGAAGGACTGCGAAGACGACAAATGTCGAGAGGTAAACGAGGACGATGACACCGAAGACGAAGGTCGGGTTGAGGAGAGCCATGTCCGCGGCACCAATGTAACCGCGATAACGGCCTTTGAGGCATGCAAATGGGCCAAGCCCAACGTTAGATGAACTGGCGGGTGAGCTTGAGCATTAGATATCGAGTCGAGTTGTATACGCGACTGCGCCAAAAGTACGAGGGGCCTCCTGCGCACTGATTAGGTACTTCGTAGATAGGTATGGTTCGGTCGTGTGCTGCGACTGCTGCTGCTACTCGGCCTCCTGAGCGCCAAAGATGAGTGGCACGCCCGCGGCCGTCATTCGCCCCGCAACCGGAAGTGCAGGGCCATTTGCTCGATCGGTATCACACAAAGACTTGACGTAGATTCCAAGACTGAAGACAATAAAAAAGAATAAAAAAAAAGCAATGGATACCTGCGGTTATGTCAGAGTACCGGCAATGCTACTGTAGTACAGTTGTCAAATTTACCAATGGGGAAATATAGATTTCCGGGTTTGGTTTTTGACCGGACCGGTTATTCCTAAAACAATTGAGTGGGTTGTCTGTCAGACAGGTTGGCAAGGATCTGAGGTCGACCAACATCAGTGGTTCGCGAAGCCATTCTTTGGGTGATTACCGGACTGGCCCCGCCGTTACTTATTGTTCTTTAAATTTTTTTTCTACGTGAGGAATCGCATGCACCCTGCACCCCATCCGGCCCAGGCGAGGGAGCTCTGCCCCAGCGTACCTACTACCTACGTAATAGCAGATCTCTAGCTCCGCACTCAAAACCTAGGAAATCATGAATACAGAGACAAAAATGTTTTAATAAAAGCTGGTTTCCACACCTCAAGGACTCGTCCACCAGTAGAGTATCCCGTATGTGGTGATACCCAAGCTCGGTAAATATTTACTGGCTTCTCAACTCAACAAAAAAAAAAAAAAAAAAAAAAAAAAAAAAAAAAAAAAAAAAAAA
>NC_043742.1:6956397-6971634 GCF_004337985.1 Pyricularia pennisetigena
GAGAGAGAGAGAGAGAGAGAGAGAGAGAGAGAGAGAGAGAGAGAGAGAGACAGAACAAGTACGTTCCCTCTAGAACTGGATAAAATCGGAGAATTCTGTCGAATCAAAAGCTACCGAAATAATTACCCACGTTACCCAAAGCCCATTAATTGTTTAGTCTGTGTCTAAATACATTTACCTACCTATACGGGTACCTAACCAAGCAAAGGCAAACTCAGGTCGGTACCAACTATTACAGTAACCAAAACTAGCCTGGACAGACTAGTTTACCTACACATTGGCACACATATATGTACAGTACAGTACAGTGATATTGTACAGTGGTATTACAATTGCACAGATGCCAAGTAGGCCTATTTCTGATTCCTGGTGGACTTTTGCTTTTCTCGCAAGACCGCAATGTTATCGTCTACCAAGGCGATTTCTGCATCTAGCTTTAGTATCTTTTCCTGGAGCATGTGCTCATACTCCTGGTCAGTAAGAGGAGTGAGGGGACTCCATTTGGCAGACAACCAATCTCGCTTTGACGCTGGCGTCGGCTCTCGCGCAGCCAATTTGTTTGAAACAGCCTGACCACCTGCACCGAGAACCATAAAGGCCAAGGCTGCCGGTGGACTAGAGCGTATACCCGTGGCTACAATGAACTGTCAGTTTGGCACTTCTTCTAACAACATCATTTTGGCTTGGAGAGCTTACCCAGCGCTCCTTGCGCCGTGCCAGCAAGAGCGCCAGCGGCACCGCTGATTACAATCTTCTCCTTTCCGCTCAGGTCCCGCGCTCCATAGGCTGCAGTTATGGCTGATCTCGAACCTGAAGGAAAAGAAACGTCAGACAAAATACGTGTGCTCTCATGGGTTCAATGGCTTCGTCAACAACAGGTAGACAACACACTGACCGTTGAACACAGAGCCTGCAGTAAACCAGTAAGCGCCTCCTAGTACGGCAGATATCAAGGCTGGGCGGTGACGTGATACGGCAATGATAGCTCCACCAAGCGCACCGGCAGTTCCTGCGTTTGTCCCAGGTCAGCCAGTCATGTGATGTGCGAATCTCGCAGCCCTTTACAGAGAGGGTCTTCCGTGTGTGACAACGTACCTGTCAAAGCTCCAAAGCTCAGAGCCTGGGAGACTTCTGCAGGAAGGAAGTTTGTCCTTGAATTGGCCTCAGCCTGCTGCCGTCGAGGTGGTGGTGGCAACTGGGGCGGCGTCTGACCAGGTTCGACATTAGGCATCCTTGAATGTTTTTTATGGACAGGTTTAAAATAAATATACTTCTTTGATTTAAAAAAAAAAAAAAAAAAAAAAAAAAAAAGGAGAGAATTGAGCGAGGAAAAAAGAGGCTGGACAAAGCCTTAACTCCTTGACATGACAGGAACTGCGCAGTTATGCACGTCAAAGGTGTGAATCAGACCAAAAGTTTGCCACGGATTTTCGATGAGCAGCCAAGGTATTCCTGGTATATTCACGTACTATTTCTTGTACGATTCATGAATAAAGGAATATCGTAAATATAAATTGGGCAGGTCAAATATAGAAATATCAGGATTATGAGGTGGTCAGGTTTAGAAAGCTAAGGTAAGGTAAGGTAGACAAGAGATCCTCCGTAGGCAGGCAGCAAGGAGTGAAAATTGATGGCCCCTGCTCCGTCACGTTCACATTCGGTTCGAGGATGTTGAATCGTAGGTGGATGTTTCTCCCAGTGTATTAAAGTAGATGCGCTAAACTTTTTTGGGGGCATGGTTTGGTGCTGGCCACCAATCATCAAGCAGATTCTGCCGGGTGGTTCCTTACTTTTTGTCCAAAAAATCGAAAAATTGCCCGCCCGCCCGCACACTTCAAACTTGAAATGAGAAGGCCTCTTGAATTTTTTCCTCCCACTTCCTACCTCGATCCCCAACCCACCAAAAAAGGACCCCGAGACGTCCATTTCTACAGACCTCGACCCGTGATCGAGGCTCAACCAGCACTTGCCAACCCCTGCGACGACAAGTCCATCGCATATCTCGATTGCGAAGGAAAAAGGCGTCAATCGGCAACCAAGAATCGACATCGAAACATCGATCAAATAATCCTCCCCGCCAAACCAAATAGCGCCGACTCTGCAGCCGGCCCTTCTATACTCGTCTACGCGCTACGATACTGAAATCGTTGCGCGTGGCATAACCCACCAACCGCAATCATGGGTTCGTCCTTTTCATTTCCGCTACTGCGTCATTTGCCTACTATGCAACCCACAACTTTGTCGACCTCGTTGCTGATATGTCTTTTTTTTTTCTTAGCTCCCAAAAAGAAGGAGGTCCAGAAGTTTTCCCTCGGGGAATTCATGACGGACTCTGGTGAGTAGTAGCACCTGTCCACAGGCCTCGTGATTTAGCAGAATTTAAAATCGGGCCATGCGCATCCGACATATACTTACCGTTCATTGCGATTAGCTTTTGGTGGAGGATCGTGGGCCGATGAAGTCGAGGACACATATGGTACGTTTTGCGCACTTTGTGGTGTCAGCCCATTGCATCCCACCTGCCATAATATTTCAAATGCTTACAACCACACCTTACTCTACTAGGAACCCAACCTCTTCCCCCATCCGACCGACGTGGAAACAGTGGCTACGGTGGTAGCGGCGGCGGCGGCTATGGCTCATCCGACAGAAGTACGTTGGAATTTCCACCCATTCAACGTAATCGAAAACGACCCTGTCACACATGTACTGATGATGGTTGTAGTGCCGTATGCCCCCAGGGAGCGCGACTCCTTCCCGCAGCGGATTCCCGACAAGCCGCCCTACACTGCACACTTGGGCAATCTCTCATATGACGCCACCAACGAGACCGTGACGGATTTCTTTGCCTCGTGTGAAGTCGTCAGCGTCCGCATCGTGGAGGACCGCGAGCAGCAGAGGCCCAAGGGCTTTGGATACGCCGAGTTCGCCACCGCAGAAGGGCTCCAGAAGGCTTTGAACTTTGACGGCGACTCGTTCCAAGGCCGTGTGATTCGTGTTCGCATTGCCGATCCTCGTGAGTTGAGCTCCATCCTGTGGACAGAAACTTAGAAGACAGCTTACTGACTGTAGTCTCAAAACAGCCAAGAACAGCGAGGGCCGTAGTGAGGCCAGGGAGCTGGACTGGTCGCAGCCACGCAAGGGACCCTTGGCAGACATGCCCCGCAACGACCGTCGTGGGCCGAACGAATTCGGAGAACGCCGCGAATTCAACAATGAACGCCGAGAGTTCAATGACCGCCGAGGACCTCGGGAGTTGGTTGATGACGGCAAGGTCCGTGACTTCAGTGACTGGTCCCGCAAGGGTCCATTGTCCCCCCGTCCGGATACTATCCGTCAAAACTCGTCGCGAGAGGGCAGCAGGCCTCCCTTTGAGGGCGGAGACTCGTCCAACCGTGAGGACCGCAGACATTCCCCTGCTACGTGGGGCGAAGGTCGCCAGGATGGTTCTCGCCCACCTCGTCGCGAGTTTGCCGACCGCCCCGCTCCTGAGAGGGTTCCCACCGCTGCCGAGAAGGATATGCAGTGGAGAAGCAGCATGCGCCCCGATCAGCCCACAAAGTCCCCCGCCCAGTCACGCAGTGGCAGCGAGGCTCCTCCTTCGCCAGCGCCTGCTGCCGCTGCACCTGCACCCGCTGGTCGCCCTAAGCTTAACCTTATCAAGCGAACGATTTCCGAGGCACCCGACGTCACTTCTCCTGCTTTGACAGCCAGCGACTCTAAGGCCAGTCCTTTTGGTGCCGCTCGTCCCATCGACACCGCTGCCAAGGAGCGGGAAATCGAGGAGAAGCGCCTTGCAGCGCTACAAGAGAAGAAAGAGGCCGAGGAGAAGGCTAAAGAAGAGCGTCGTCTTGCCAAGGAGGCTGCTGATAAGAAGGCGGAGGAAGATGCGAAGGCCGCCCAGCAAAACGGCGGTTCAGAGAAGGCTGAAGAAGCACCAGAGGCAAAGGAGGCAAAGCCAGAGCAGCCAGCTGAAGGTGCTGCTCCCACAGAGCAAAAGATCCCTGTGCGGACACGTGAGCAGGCTCCTGTTCCCAAATCTAGGGCTACCGAGAGCGGTAACTGGAGGTCGGCATCAAGCGAGCAAAGGGGCGGAAGGGGTGCACCGAGTGGTCCCCGCCGAGGAGGCGGTGGTCCTCGGGGTGGCCGGAACGATGGGCCGAGGCCGCCGCGTGCCAACGGAGGACAACAGTCGCAGCCTGGAACTCCTGTCACTGCAGGGCCAGACTCTACCCCTGATGAGGACGGCTGGACGACCGTGAAAAAGGCCAAGGGCAGTGGTCGTCCTATTGCATCCTAGAAGCACAGGCTCTAGGCGTCCACTGGACATCAGCGCGGGTTTTCAACATGAAGAGGATGACCCTTTTATACGAAGCCTGAACGCCGTTACGATGCTACTGAAATTCCAAAAGTCACTGTACCATACCAAACACGGGTTCCCGGCCCACCGCTTTAAGGATCCCAACAGTTTTGCGCACAAAAATTTCTGTGACACTCTGGGCCATGCTTGGATATTCCTAGCAGCTGCTGCCCTTTTCTCGTTCTCGATGCAGTGTGGCTTCAAGATTACTCACTCACTGTCATCCAGTCCTACCGACTCTAGCAATTTCCAGACTCGAAGTTGCCGGCAACGTCGATGCTCATGTCTATGCGATCTACCTCGCCCCCGACGCGGCTCAAAACTGGGCGAGCTGGCAAACTTTGGTGCTTGAGCTATCAACCACTGCCTGGTCTCCTCCATTAAAACGCTCCACTCGATTCGTCTTTGTTTCCGTGACATGACATTTCTCTTCTTCGAGCGTCTCTCGCATTTCTGCGCCATGTCCCAAGCACCCACCCGCTTGGGCATGCGCATGTCTTTTTCTGTGTGGCTGTTGAACGCAATTTTTCCAGATATTTGTGACTGGACGTGAAAAAGGGGGATTTTGACTGGGCGTTTCGGCTGTACATAGTCGTATTCTATTTTTTTTTTTTTCTCTTTTTCTCTTTTTCTCTTGTTTTTTTTTTTCTTGTTTTCTCCGAATTTTGGCCTGCATGTCTACATCTTAACGAGTGAATTTTGAGGGCTTGATCTTTCATACCGAGAAATGGATCAAAACGAAAAGCATGCATGTTTTCAGGACTTTTTTTCACAAGGCACTTTATTGCGCGGGCAGTCACAGTTGGCTCCGTGATGTTGGCGAAGCCCAGAGAGGCATCTTTAATGGGGGCGAAGCCGTACCACCCAATAGACCAAGGAGTAATTTGACAGTTAGTCTAAATCTAGTCTAAAAGTATGTATACCCTTTACTGTCGTGATGAATGCGAAGGTTAGTGGTAATTCTTTTGAAAAGTGACATGATGGGTTAATTGTATAGAACCAGCACTATGGACTCGCACTGGTGCCACCAGAATTCAGATCCTTCCACAAGTTTGAGCTGCCTAATGTACAGAACATGGACGAAATGCACCGAAACAATATAGACCACCTGATAGCTCCATCGTCTAGTCCGTACGTGAGCATTTTGTTCTAAAGCGACGAATGGTTCGAAGGGCTTGCTCTAACAAACCCCAGCCCCCGCTAAATACACATACAAACTACCTCTTCATATTCTTCTGTTTCTCGGCATCCCTCGCAACATTCCTACCCTCCACAAGCAGACCCTTGCGCCTCCTGACGCCGTCCATGTACCTCTTGGCCACGTTCTCGCGGTCGCCATACTCGCCGAGGTCCTCGAGGTCGTCCTCGGTAAAGGGCACCCAGAAGGGATCCTCGTCGAGGATCTCGAAGCCCGTGAAGATGAGCTGTGGCTGGGCGGCGCCCGACGTGCGCTTGCGCATCTCATCTGCGAAGCCAAAAGATTCGGCGACGGGGAGGAGGGACTGGATGGTGAAAAAGGGCGTGCCCTCCTTCATCGCCTCGGAGAGGACGTTTCCGCGTCGGCGGGTCAGGACGTCGTAGACGCGACCTAGGACCTCGGCTGCGTGGTGATCTGTCAGTATTTGATAAACACTTTGTCTTTGGGGAAACCGCCGGCGGGGATATGCCGATGGAATATGTTGAGCTTTGAAAACTTACTGCTTGCTTGTATCTCGCAGGAGTACATGGCCAGCATCAAACGAGGTGACCAGTCTAGGAAACCCTTGTGTATGCCTTGCTGCACCGCCTTGATGACCTCGCCAGTGAGACGACCTATGGCGTCACGAGCTGATGAATCATGTGCGGTTTCGGCAAGCTCGACGTCTTCGATAACGACGGCCACCCCCTGGACTGGCTCGTGGCATAGGGGGCCTTGGGCCATGGCCAGCTGGAAGCCGTACGCGATCTTGTCAGCAAAGTGGCTTGCCTTGAGACGCTCATCCGCAGACGGGGCATCGGCCTTGTTTGCTTCATCTCCAAAGATCCTTGGTAATATGCCGCTAGCAGTGCCGTCCACAAGAATATTCGGTCCAGTCCTCCGTGGCCCGAAAGATACGATGCGCTCTGCAGCTGATTTCCAGGCCTCACGTCCCTTGCCGGATTCCAGCTTCTCCTTGAGCTGTGATTTAAGCTCTTCCGGGCTCAGCGTCTTTGCCTCCTCAATACCCGCGAAGGCTTCGTCTGCCTGGGATTCCTCTACCTTGTCCCCGGGCTCAGATGCAGCATCGTTATTACCTGCAGGGTCAGAGGATAGTTGCTTGATGGCAGCAGTCTGCTTGAGCAGGAAATCGGTAACATCCTTTGGCAGTGGGCTGACCTTCAGTTTGATCGTAGCCTGCTTGGAGCTGCTGACTGCAACGACCGAGCCTCGTCCAAGTTCCTTGTTGGCTGGTGGCCGCATCTCCTCGGCCTTGACAATGGTTTCACGGTAGGGCACAATGGGCGCACCGGCCTGGATCTCACATCGGGCGAAGCGTTCGCGGAGGTCAGTGAGGCATCGTTCGAGGTGCAGCTCACCGGCAGTCAGGAGGACGTGCTCTCCACTCGCAAACTGCTCATACTCGGCACATGGGTCACTTTGCACCAAGAGCTTCAGACCTGCAATCATCTTGTCAAGATCTGCAGGGTTCTCAGGCTCAAGGGCGACCCGGACTATTGGTCGACCGACCGCGCTACCAACACCTGCCAGGTTGACGGCCCCTTCTAGTTGGCTACAGAGAGTTCCAGATTTGAGAATGCCTGAACCCTCAAGACCCTTGATACCGAACACGACGCCAGCAGGTACAGTGGTAAGGCTCTCCAGACTGCGGCCCATGAGCATGTAAAGAGCCTCGACGGTGACCTTCCGCGGCTTGGGATCGGCGTTGGGCGTGGCCGGAGAAAACTTTGGTGGAAGAACATAGATGCTATCCCCCACCGACAAGCTCCCTGAATATATACGGGCAAAGCCAATTAGATGCTCTGGTTCGGATTCTGCCTCGGGCTCAGCAGGAGTAACTGGGTCGTCATCCAGGCTCGCAGAACCGATGGCAGAAGTAAGGTCATCGATACCGTTGTTGGCACCAGCCTGGGCTTTTGCGGCCTCGGCACGCTTTTTCCTAGCTAGTTCCCGTGCCTCTTCGGGGCTGAGAGGACCATTCCGGCGTTTGTTCTCGGGTAGATCACTGGCTGGGATTGACACCATCTTGCTGACATAGGCTACAACTGGATCATCCACAGATGACTTGAACTGCACCATTGCGTCTTGGATCTTGGAATCAATACAACCCGGTCCTGGGCATGATCGCAAGAGCTCAGGCAAACGCTCTGCTTGTGCGGCCTTTGGTGATGGAAGTGATTCGACGACCGACACTAGGAGAGCCACAGATAGCGGGAGCCAAGAGGCAAAAACAGTTGTTAGCAGCAACCGAGGATCCCTTGCCCGGAGGATGTGCGCGGGGACATTGATGTTGAGTGACTTAGTGATCTTCTCCAACAGGGCTGCATCACTATGGCCGTTGTACTCCTTTCCCATCGTAGCGGCGTATACAGTCCAGATGGGCTCGAGTACTAGTTGCACAAACATGGGCTTCAGTGCTCGCCCTTTCAAATGCTTGGGCCCGAGTACTTTCTTGGTTTTGGGGTCCAAGTAGAAATTTCCCCAGAGGACCTTTTCCATGAGGCTGCGTTTTATGCCGAGTTTCTTCTCGTATAGGCCGGCGAACTGACGGACGGTAAATGCCCAACCATCAATCGCGCTGGCAAAAATGACGTTGTTTTTCTCAGGTGCAAAGTAAAGATCCTCATCATCCTTTTCTTGGAAGTTCAGCTCGCCTGCCTCGTCATCTTGCTGACCGGCTGCCTGTGCTTCCCGGGCAGCGGCAGCGGCAACGCGCTCCTCGATCCTCTCTCGCCAGTTAAGGTCCTCCTCCATCCTTTCGCCCTGAAAAAAACTACCAAGAACAGCGTTGACCTGCTCCAGAATCTTGGAAAGGTGAACGTTGGCTTCTGATGGTGACATTTTGAGTTCGGTGACCAGGCGATCGATCTTGTTGATGACGAGCAGCGGCTTGAGCTTTTCGGTCCATGTTTGGCGAAGAACTGTGACCGTTTGGCTACAAACACCCTCTACGGCATCAACCAAGACCACAGCACCGTCGCATAGGCGCGAGGCAGTTGACACCTCACTGCTGAAATCGATATGGCCAGGAGAATCAATAAGGTTGATGAGATAGTCTGCGGCCAAAGGGGCTGCATCTGGACTCGATCTCCGCAGCATGGAGAAAAGTAATGATATTGCTGATGATTCCATGGTGATGCCCCTGGCCTGTTCATCAGGACGAGAATCCATATACCGAATCTTGCCGGCAAGCTTTGGTGAGATGATACCATTTGTCGCCAACAAGGCATCTGTTAATGACGTTTTGCCATGGTCCTATGATGCCGTATCAGCAGTCTGTCTTTTTTTCGAGTTTCTTCGATCAGGTCTTTGTTGGAACTTTGAACTTGGGGAGGGGATGGGGGGCTTTTTGATACGTACCACATGTGCCAGAATACAGATATTCCGAACATTGTCAGCATGTAGCTGGAGCCGCGCCAGCTTTTCCGGGCTTACGACCGGCATTTTTTCCCCTATTTTTTCTCTTCCTTCTCTTTTTCACTGTTTATTATGTTGAAGTAGAAGTGTAGGTCTGCGGAGGCATATGTAGGAAGGTATGTAGTTAATGTTGTGTCACTGGGTGGAAGATTTCAGTCGGTAGATGCCAAGCTGTATTGGCGATGGATGGCAGCCCAATATGTAGCAAATAGAAAGTAAATGCAAGACTCGGCTTTGAAGTGGAAACTGTGTAAATGGTGTGCAACTCAGAATGATGCAGGTTTGAGTCACTACTAACAAAATTTGGAGTGTCAAAATCGAAGCGAGCTATTTGGATGCTTTCAATATATGCACAGTCCTAGTGGCGACCCTTTTCAAACTTTTTGCAGACCTATAAGCTACTGTCCCTTTGAATGAACACTGAAAGTAAAATGAGGCCAACCACCCGAAATAAATAAAAATAAAAATAAAAATTGCCTTCAACTGCAACAGGTCAAGCAGGTGCAACTTGCTTCCAGTAAAGAAAGGTGAGGGAAAAATGCCCCGCCTTCCTGGTGTTGCTGGCGAATGCCCCACATTGAAAAGAAAACTGGGGCATTATTTTAGGAGGGGCAGGAAAATTTGGTCAGACACAGCCGTGACTTTGAAGCCCTACCTGGCGGTCGCGAAGCACCAAACGAAAAACCACCTCGCTTCGCTCCCGGAGGCCGATTGATTGAAGAGAACCTAACCTCCGGAGACAAGCCCCGCGCAAGTTCGCCATCTGCGAAACCTGCTACCCGTCGGAGAGACTGGGTTTCGGTATTTGTTGAGAGATCTCTGACTTTGTTTTCTTATTGTCCGTTTTTTTTTATTCCTTGACCACAAAATCCGCCAACCATGAGCGGATACCAAAACGGCGGCCCCCGCGGCCTGGCCGACGACAGCGATGTTGAGGAGGAGGCCCTCGTCGCCGACTACCGAGAGCAGGTTCAGTACGAGGAGGGGATGGATGATCCTGATATGGTGCTGGCCCAGCAGACCGACGACATTCAGTCCCGGCTTGTCGCCGCAGCGCAGCCCCTCGACTTCTCCGCGCCCCTCGAAGTCAAGTTCCAGAGCTACGACCAGTACTGCAGCTTATTTCACTTCATCCTGAACTCGGATGGGCCAGTTGACCTGGAACCTCCTTCCGTTAGTTTTTCCCCGTGTATTAATTCCCAATCAATCCATCGTTGGGGCTCTTGTTGACCTTTTTGCTTGCTTGCCCATATAGTACTACTGGGCTTGGGATGTCATCGACGAGTTCATCTACCAGTTCAACTCGTTCTCCTCATACAGGATGCGCATCGCAAGGCAGGCCAACAATGAGGAAGAGGCGCAAATACTGCGGGAGAACCCCAACACATGGGGCTGCTACAGTGTCCTGAACGTGCTCTACTCGCTCATTCAGCGCTCTCAGATCCTTGAGCAACTGCAGGCAATGAAGCGGAATGAGGACCCCATGGCTGTCGCGGGTGATTATGGCAGCAGGAGTCTGTACAGGATGTTGGGGTACTTCTCCATCATTGGTCTTCTCCGTGTGCACTGTCTGCTCGGCGACTTCAGCCTTGCCCTGAGGACGCTTGATGATATTGAGCTGAACAAGAAGGCCATGTTCGCCCGCGTCATGGCTGCGCACTTTACAACCTACTACTACGTTGGGTTCTCCTACATGATGGTTCGTCGCTATGCCGATGCCATCCGCATGTTCAGCCACATCCTGGTCTACGTCTCGCGTACCAAGAACTTCCAGAAGAACGCTCAGTACGACTCGATCACCAAGAAGAACGACCAGATGCTGGCTCTCATTGCCATCTGCGTGGCTTTCCACCCCACTCGTCTAGACGACACCATCCACACCGCTTTGCGTGAGAAGTTTGGTGACCAGCTCCTGAAGCTGCAGAGGGGTGGCCCTGAGTCTCTCCCCGTCTACGAGGAGCTCTTCAGGACGGCGTGCCCCAAATTCATCTCGCCCGTCCCTCCGGACTTTGACAACCCAGAGGCCAACGTGGACCCCATCGAGCACCACTTGTCCGTTTTCATGGACGAGGTCAAGACCAACATGTGGAGCCCGACCGTCAAGTCCTACCTCAGGCTGTACACAACCATGGACCTTAAGAAGCTTGCTGGTTTCCTATCTGTCAAGCCCGAGGAGCTCCGTTCGTGGCTGCTTGTCAACAAGCAGCGCACCAAGCAGCTGCGCTGGGCCGACCACGGCCTTCTCGATGGCGAGCTGGTTAACGTGAGCGACCTTGACTATGCCATGCAAGGTGTAAGTTTCAAATCCATCTTGACCTTCTAACCAATAATTGCTTGAATGTCAAATGCTGACAAAACCCAGGACTTGATTCACATCTCGGAGGCCAAGGTCGGCAGGAAATTGGTCGATTGGTATCTCCGCAACCTGTCTCGCACATACGTGTAAACCTAGGTTGATGAAGTCAAAGTTGCTTCGCTCAAAAGCACCGCGCCGCCCCATTCGAAAATCGTAGTCAAGACTTCAGGGGCATTAAACGGAATTTTCCTGGCAGCAGGTGGAAGCAGAATGTTTGGGCAGCAGTGGCATTAGCCCACGAGAAGATGATTTTTTTGCATTGGCGTTCCAGGGGTCTTATGGTTTCAAACAAAGCAACGTCTGGGTGCATCGGATGGTCATGGGGATTATGGGTTTGCTTGTGCACAGTCAAGGCCCCTTTTTTTGAGAGCCAAGTGAAAAGTAAAGTATCTAGGGGGGCTGCAAAGCCAGCTTATTCTGTGGTTGGGGTGAGCGGCAGACCGACAAGCAAGCCGGTCAAGCGGAGTTGGCTTGGATGTAGTCTGCTAAAAAAAAAAAGTCTACTTAGACTAGGTACTCAGGGTACATTAGTCAGGTCTAGAATGAAGTAGCCACAACCACTCAAATAAAAGGAACGTCTGATCTGGCTCATTCGATAGGTACGGGGTAATTAACTGTCTTAGTAACGCCCCTGCCATCTGATGGTTGCAACCCTTGTGGTGGGTGAGGTAACGGATGCTTCCTCGCATGCCACCTCATCCCCCACTTGTGACGAATATAGTTCCTTGGCAACGTCCCGCTATGCGTCTAAGTGAGGCCGCCAACGGTGAATTGACACCCAGAAGGCTTGTGTGTTTGTCATGCATGGTTTCGCCATTGCACTGAGTAGCTTTTGGTGGCTTCAGGAATAACGTAATGGCTGACGGTCTCTAGGGTGGTTGCACTGCTTCTAAATATCGTCACGACTGAAGATATCCATGGAGTTTTTGGTTGGTTGCTCGCCCGCGAAAAAAAAAGCAGAAGACGGCGAGCTTTCCCCTATGGTCGCCGATCATAGGTACCTACCTACCTTGCTTGCTTGCCTAGGTACCCAGTGTACTTACAAACAAACCGGGGATCGGCAGCATGGAAATGTTGTTGATAAGGGGTTGAAGTTGGCCTTGAAAGACCGATTTTCTTCTCCTTCTTTTTCTCCCTTTGTGCAACATGCCTGCCTGCCTTCTTCACTCAGTTCGACGTCAAGGGCAACTGCCTGAGGATGAAGACATTTGTTGCAATCAGGCTTCGGCTGCGCCCCGTTCGTTATAGGACACTCGATTATTTTCTTTTGCCTTTCATCTTGACCCACCCAGGACCAAACATTAAAGAATTACTGTACGTGCTCTGACTTCTCCCATAGTATCCCATAAAATAGGTTGAGCCCTAACTACATGGGTCAGGTCGTTATCGAAATAGAAGAGTACTGTACCTAGGCACCTGGATACCCAAGGTTCCTCTGTATCGTAAGTGGATGTAAAGGTCACCAATCTGGGCGGCCGGCACCTTGTGCGGGACGAAAAGCGGAGTGTTCTTGTAGGCTTTTTTTTTTTTTTTTTTTTTTTTTTTTTTTTGCAGCGTAGGAATCCTAGGTGCCATTGAACACCAATTGCTACCCCCCGGCCACACGCCCTGGCACCGCACCGCGCGGCGCCGCAAGCTGCAGTTGAGTGAGTGGCATGTGCACGATTGATTGATTCTAACTGCAATGTGACTTGCAGGCCCTCCCTTCTCTTCCGCCTAGCCTATGCCTCCATTTGTTTTTCATTGCGCCCCATTGGGTCGGGGTTTTACCTTGACGCCTTTCGCTTCCAAACGGTTTGCGCCGCCCAACGTTTCTTCTTTTCTTTTTCACATTGGCATTGTTTCGATCAAACTGAGTGACCTCTTGGATCATCGTAGCCACTTATAAACCCCCCATCTTCTTCCATACAAATCTGTATCACAATCAAGTAACACCGATCGAGGCGCCGACCGCTGGGGTTTTTTTTTTTTTTTTTTTTTTTTTTTTATATATCCGGAGTTAGGTGCAGCCCAGCTTTGACCGCTAACTGATCGACGAACTCTTCATCGAGCGTACCTCAAAAGGTCCGAAGCTAGAGCTTGCATAAAAGAGAATAGCTTTGCCTGGCCTCTATCTTTTCTGCAAGGGCTCGATACGAAAGCCCCAGCCAGAGGTGTTGGCAACTGGCAGCAGTCGACCGCGCAAACCAGTCAGTAGCACGCACAGCAACAACCACACCGTCGGTGCCTCATGGCGGACCCTGCCGCCTCTGCAGCTGCTCGAACTCCCGACTCCGAAGTATCGCCATTATCGAAGCCAAATCAGGAAGACGGCAAAGCTGGTTACTTCCCGCCCAAGACCGACGGGAGCGACGGCAGCGATCGAGATGAGACGCCGTACCCGACTATCAAAGAGCCGTCGCCCAGCCCGTCGGTGCGCACAGAAGACGATGCCTCGACCGTAGCGCAGGATCCATCAAGCAACAGCAGTGCGCCGTCTCGCGGCACTCTTTCGGCCAGGTCGTCGATCGCATCCGTTGTCTTCCGCCCGCCTCGCAACTTAGCTCTGCCACAAGGTGCGCAGCGGAAAACCGACGGTAACCGTCTCCGGAACTCGTCACCGCGACCAGAGAGGTGAGTGACAAGTTTTGTTACTAAAGGGGAAGATATCTTTTTTTTTTTTTTTCTTCAAACATCTTTATTTCGTTTTATTTCTATACACACTTTGTTGTTTGGGGAGCCGGTTAGTGCTCGGAGCGGCCCTGCAGCAAGCTTGAATACAATCCGGGTCTGTGTTCTCTCTGCACACAGTTCCTCCGTGTACACCATGGAGATGGGTCGGCTCTTGCATGGATGACACTCTGCCAAGCAAAAGTTGTCATCGCAGCCTGTATGTCTCGGGGGACACTTGGGAACCACCTCCCAAAACACATGGATCTTTGAGGAAGGCTACAGCATCGTAAAGTACGTGCATGCCACACCTAGGATCTCCACTGCGTAACCGCTTGGCTTCGGCAGGTCGTCCCAAGCGGGGTCGGCGGTCCCTCTTGAAATATCGGGGTGTGGGGGGAGGGCACAGTAAATGCGTCTCCACGATTCCCTAACTCGTTCAATCTGTATCAGCCCCTTCGTCCCCATCAACCATGTCAGATAACCACGTCGAGACTATCAACATGCGCTGCCAGCATACATGATCCAAAAATGGCTGGGTGATGCCCGATAGTGTTGGACATGCTTCAATTCAACCCTGGCAGCTGCGCAGCTTTTGACCAGTCTTGTTTGCCTTATCCCGTCCCGTCTACTCACCCTTGACATGCCTTATCCCGTTTAGATTCATCCAATCCTTTGTACACCTGCCCCTTTCTTTCTTGTCGGGGTGTCTGCGGTTGATCAGCAGTACTATACGCACACGGGCAAAGCCACAATGCCGGGATATGAGCTTGATCTGAGAACACGGTCTTTTCTCGCTGCCTTCAATCAGGTCTGTTTTCTTTTCGGTCGCCCTCATTTCTTTCTGCGCGCCACATCAGTCTTGGACGAGTTTAACTGTGTGGTTGCTCCATGGCCTGAGATATCGGTCTATCCGCGTTTGGACCCATGGTGTGGTTCGACCTAAGAAAACCCGTGATACACCTGACCCCAGACCCAGCTTTTAGCTCAATCGTCCCAACTCGGAGCGCTCAGCGCCGATTCAAGAAATTGCATGTGACATGCAAACGTTGACGTTACGTACCTCACTGGGGATTCAGTCTGCCTCCAATCCTTACGTGCGACAAGAAAGAATTATTACTGAGGGTTTAATGTCCCGACTCGAGATGGGGATGAGCTTCCGTGCCATCAGTATGGCTTGGCTGACTGGCTCCACTATCTAAAGCCTTCCCAACCATTAAAATATTACTTTTTGATTGGCACCCACCCCATCATCCC
>NC_043742.1:6971655-6978510 GCF_004337985.1 Pyricularia pennisetigena
TCTTGGTCTCACAAGCGTTCGGCCTGCGGGGCATCTTGTTGGTCATTCCAGCTTGCTCTTCATTTGCGCCATCTCTACCCGCCGTCTGCTGTTCTACAATTCGCCCATCGCGCAACGCTGCGCATCTCTGAAGCCGATGCCCAACAACTCGAGTTGACGACATCACCGCTGTGCCCAATCGATGGCTTTGCTAACAGAAGATGGTCCGTCGGGCAGGTTTCGGCATCACGTTTCCTTTGACAACATCCCAGTCGGCGAGGCAACCAAGAACAATGTGCTGGGCTACACGATCAATCTGACGCATGATGGCTATCAGCCCAAGCGACGCTCGCGCACCATGATGGCCGGCGTTGACCAGCATTTCTATTCTGACTATGCACTACAGTGGCTGCTCGAGGAGTATGCGGAGGACGGAGATGAGGTCATTTGCGTGCATGTTTCGGAAAGAGACAGCCGTGACGACAAAAACTACAAGCCGAAAGCCCAGGCAATGGTTGAGAGGATAAAGCAGAAGATTCCTCCGGACTGTGCCATTAGCATCAAGCTGGAGTATGCCGTTGGAAAACTACACGAGACTTTCCAGAAGCTGGTAGGTACTCCAAGTGTTTTGTGCATCTTTTTGTTGGGTTATACCGCCTCGGGCGATGGATCTTGTCGAACCCGTACTGACCACTGTCATACCTTTTTTTTTTTTTTTTTTGCAGATATACATATACCAGCCCTCAATGCTAGTCGTCGGCACACGCGGCCGATCCCTTGGAGGCATTCAAGGACTCGTCAACACGCGAAACTCTTTCTCAAAGTACTGTTTACAATACTCGCCAGTGCCGACGGTAGTGGTTCGCGACATCGACAAACGCAAGAAGAAAAAAGAGAAGCGGAGCCAGGATCCGAACAGGCAGAGCTATCTTTCCATGCTGGCCTCCAACGACGGAAAGCACGAGGCGGACAGCGAGAACAGCAGTCTGTATGAGCTGGAGGCAAGGCTCTCGCCCGACGAGGAAGCCCACAGGGTCGCCGCAGCTATTGGCCTTCCGAGCTCATTCGACCCCACAATCGAGGGTGTTGCTCTTGAATCGCGGATGCATCCACGAATGCACAGCATACCGACTTCGCCTCTGAAGGAGACTTTCCACGCCGAAGAGGTCGCCAGCGCTCTGGCGGCCGTGCCTGCACCACCTTCGACACTCGGTGGCAGTGATGATGATGATGAGAGCGCCGACGACTCTGGCGACGAGTTTGAGGTCATGTCTGGCGAGCAGATCATTGCTAAGGGCGGTCAGGGCAACCCAGATGAGAAGATCAAAAAGACGAAGCTGCACCAAATGGAGGTTGCCGAGGCGGCGGCGCTACGCGAGCAACCAGTTGACGATGATGATGACGACGACGACGACGACGATAATACTCAGGGCGGCCCGGGAAGTCAAAGTGGCCAGGGACTGAAGGGAAAGCCTTGACTGTAGTAAATCAACCAACTCTGTTATACTAATCGGGCACAACAGTCGGCTCGAGTTGGGAGCATTGGCTTCAATTTCACATTCGGAAGACTTAAGTCTCTTCGTCTTGTTGTTATGTATCTATCATCATTCTGGTAGAGTCATTGCACACATTTGCTGGTGGACATCAGTTGTCATGACGATGAGTGCGACGGGCTTATGGTTAAGGACGGTGTCGTGGAGCAGTCGCCCGTAATGCGCTCGTGCAGTGTTACACACGATGCAGTCAAATGGCTTAATGAGAGTCTAACTTGCTTGGTTCAGACTGTTTCAGACTGTGGAAATTGCTTCTGCCTACCTATTCTTGAGCCGTTCGCCCTGAACTACTGATGAATGAGACCGTTAGAGAGGGACGGACAAGAAACATAGCAGGATAGTGAGTGAGAATAGATACGGCTCGAACCAGCATATCTAGTGTTTCGGGTGTAAAACTATGCACCTCATTGTCGAGTATTATTGCTTTGCCAGCCCGTTCCTTGGCTTGCTTGCTTTGGCTTGCTTGCTCTCCCTCCATTCGGCAAATACACGCGTGGGTAGCTTCAGCGGGTTATGCAGCTACCTTCCCTAGCTTGCCTAGCTTGTCTAGCTCATTCTCTCGCAGCCCCGGGGAGAGGGAAAGTGGGGGTGGCTCATAGCGGTAGTGGGGCCCCGAGTTGAGCACCCCCTGCCGCCTCAGCGTTTGTAGCAGAGAGGCTTGGCTTTAGGGTGACGCAAACAAGATCGCGCCGCGTCCTAGGTGGGAGGGTACCTCTGGTCGGGTTTCGGTTCGATTCCTTTTTGAGTTGGAGCAAAAAAACTAAACAAAATTTGGCTTTCTAAAAATCACTACGAACCTCTTGTAACCCTTTGCCAAAACAGAAACCTCCCGTCACTAGGTCTGCAAAGCTTGCTTGCCCCTGTGATTGACTGTGGAATGCGACACCAGCTCGAGGCAGTCAGTCGTTCACTTTTAGGGCCGACCTGTGCAAAGTGAGGGCCAAACAACATAGACCAACGAGAATGGCCAGCAAAAACGGAGCTCTCACAGTTTGAAATGCCCGAATCCTAGTCTCAACTGATCCCACGGCCAACCAATACAATACGAAGCTAGCTGCCCTCCTTAGCTACCATTCCATATAATATCAACAAAGTCACGTGTGAGATACAACTGGCAAAGACTTGGACGCACCGCCACGACGACAAGGGCGACAAATGCGTGGAGCCGACTGCGGCGCCGACGCCTGCTCGGCGCAGCCTCCATCGTCCATCATAGGAACGTTCTTCTCACTCTCACCTTTCATTGGGACTTTTGCCGTAGTCGCCATCATCACCTCCCGTCATGTCCACCCTCTGTTGTCGCGGATGCACGACGGCGCGCGCGATGACGGGGAGGACCATGTTCTCCCAGCATCGGCACCGGCGGCACTGCGGGCGTGTCATGTCGAGCACGGAAACCGCAGCATTCGCCGGAAACTGTCGGTGGCTGCCTTTGCGGCCACGATTGGGCTTTCGACCGTCCTAGGCGAGCTGATATTGGCCGAGATCTCGGACCTGATTGATTCGAGGGCGAGGACGACGGCGCTGCGGTACACAGTGCCCACTCTGCTCTTTCTGCTCATCGGCCTGATACCATTTCTTGTAATCCAATCAGTCATCGTCGGGGCCGGTTGGTCTTTTCAACGGACGGCCAAGGGGCGCCTCCCACGCATGGCATGGATGTTGCAGCTGGTTGCATTTGCGACCTGGCTCCTGGTGTTCTGGCAACTGGGGCGGTTGGCCCCCGGACAGGATGACAACTACGCCTATGCACGAGACGCTGCGGCTAGCTTTGACAGCACGGGAATCTCCATGGCGATGCGGGACTCTCCTACCGCCTTCCCCGACCTTTCTGCCGGTGGCAGCGTACTGTCGAGGGCTTGTCTCGAGAGGATAGGCGTGATTGGCATAGCGCTAATGGCGCTTCTGTCAGGCTTTGCAAGCGTCTCCTCTCCATTTCACATACTCTCCGACAACAGGCAACACCGAAAACGACCGGTCACCGATGCGCAGATTGCCAGGAAGCAGTCCGGGCTCGAGGCCACCCAGGAGCTGCTGGTGCACAAGAAACACCGTCTACGAGCACTGCAGCAAAAGTCGGCCGCCACGACATCGGTGGCCGAGCACAATTCGCCGACCTCGCCGGCACAGCTCGTCGGCAAGCTGGTTGGGTCGATCAAGAGCCTGGGAGGTGGTGGCGAGGCTGGGGAGATCAAGGCACTGCAGATGGAGATAGCTGGGTTGGAACAGATGGAAGCCAGCATGTCGGCCAGTTTGGCGGCCATGCGAGCGAGACAGGCAAACCACGCAAGGGACGGGACCGCTCTGGGCGTCCTCATGGCGCTGCCATCATATGCATTTGGCCTCTACTGTATCTACAGGATCCTCGCAACGACCATGACGACCCTCCGACGGGCCTACTCCCCAGGTGCATCTTTCTCGTCGTCAGATCCCATAAACCGCTTCCTGGGACTGCTCGCCAGGCACTGGGACCCTAAGCTGGACCAGCTTGCATGGGCGAGGCAGATCTCGTTCTTGCTTTCAGGGGTCATCCTCGCCTTGTCGGCAAACTCCGTCCTGCAGACTTTTCACCTGTTTTCCAAGTGGGCGCCGGGGCTTCTGCACCACACAAAAGCGAACCTGCCGCTGCTGGTTGCGCAGGTCACGGCGACCTACGTCATTAGCGCGGCGCTTCTGCTGAGGAGCAACCTGCCCAAGGAAGCTTCCAGTGCAGTAGGGGACGTGCTTGAGAGTGCGCTCGAGCCTGGATTTGTTGATCGTGTAAGTTTTTTTTTATTTTTTTTTTAACCCCAATATTTGCTCATCCGAAATATCAACCCTTCCTACGCAACTGCGTTAAGGAGCATTCACCACTCTAAGTGGGTTACTTTTTTTTTTTTTCTGCCGGCTGCGTAGCTAACCAAGTTGAGAATAACAACAGTGGTTTGAAGGATGGTTCCTATTCGCCAGCATCGCAACTGCATTGGGTATTTGGATCGGCAGGAAGATCGCAGGGTCCACGGCAGACTGGGATGACTGGGAGGAACTATCTGCGGAAGAGCTCGGTCAAAAACGATCATGACAAGTCTATTAGAGGGTCTATATTTTCTGGGTTTAAGGTATATTGTGAAGAAAACCTAGCCCCTTGTTTTCATTCGCGGATATTCTACAGCCTGTGTAAGCTATTTATTGTTATTCATTTGTACCTGTTTTCTTACCATGTACAATGTATACAGTCTTGTTTGATTTTAGAACAATATTTTAATTAGGACGGCGTGTCTAGACCTCTGGCCCCTCTATCTCTCTATCTTAGAACTAATTAGGCTAGACTTTCTAGTTCTAGACTCTCGAGCTAATCAGCAAACTCTCTGGTCCAGTCTTCCACAGCCATCTCTGTGTCATGTGCAATGTATATTTAGGTGAATTGCGCACAGGCTCACAAAATGGGGGCTTCCCGCCCCCTAAAACGTGTAGTTATGGTAGGGCAGCTGGGGAAGGAGGGTTCGAAGCTTCTTGTTTTTCTAGTCCGATCGATAAAAAAGAGCCGGGAAGAAATCATTCCATAGTACGTCGTAAGATCGCGGCTGGGGGGTTTTTTTTTTTTTTTTTTTTTGGGTGGATTGGTGCGCAGGGCCACGCCCGCATGAGCCTGGCCGCTGCGACGCGCCCACCCCCACTCGGCCCTATCCGCTCAAGTTGCTGGCTGGACTTTTGTTGGATGAAGAACCCTGTGAAACTGGCGCCGCTTCGTCTCAGCGGCTCCGGAGCCTTCTTTTTTGGTGGGCGGCTGGCTTTTTTAAACTTTGAAATGGCTCTCTTGTTTTGCTAGGACGACTTGTACTATTACCCCTCTCCACACCTTTGTGAATTCTTCTTTTTCTTACGTTTCACTGGGCCAGACTTGTACTACAGTGGTACGGTAATGCGTTTTCTGATTGACGAGCGGCTCTCAGGCTGTTTGCTGAAACGTAACCGGAATGTCGGTATACTTTACTGTATTTTTTTTTTTTTTTTTTTTACTATCTCCTTCAAATAGCATCTGGTGCGTCACTTCTCTTGTCCCGCTTGCCTTGTTGTGTCTTTGTCATCCCCATCATCGGACGAGTTGTTTACCGGATCCCGCGTCCCTTGTTGCTTATTAAAAACGGGTGGGCACGGGATTGACTCTCAACGGTTTTCCGAGGGACGGGCTGTCTAATGATGAGATGCTTCGAAGGCAGAACATGAGGCCACTGTGGCAGTGACAAGAGATTGCCTGGTTCGGGATATATTTTCAGTATGGGACAACACATGTAATTACAGGATATGGGGATCGGGCCAGTGAGCCGAAATACCATCGTCCTATCTGCAAAGTGAGAGCAAGATTTCTGCTCCTGCAGACAAAGCACAAAGTAATCTCAGCCTCATTCGCTAAGAGACAAAGCGAGAAGAAGCCAAAAGTCTTGGCTGACAGCCGGGAACGCACTGGCCGTTAACGATTCGTCGACAGGGTTCGCTTCAACCTCGCTTTTGGTTACATGGGGCTGATGTACTGTACTGTACTCTAGTGTAGCACCAGTCCAGACGACAGGCCAAGAACTCCCCCCCACCAGCATTGGGAAAGAAGTGCATATCCGTGTATTGATTCCCTGGGAAATGCAAAGTAAAAGACTGTTAAGACGACAGTAAATGCTCCATTTCTCGGTCTCAATATCAGCCGCATTAAACCGGAAACCCAATTTGCCAATCAATCTGGCTTTTCTTTTATTCTCCTACGCAAGCCGGGCCGTTGAAGCTGTCTGTCAGTTCATCACACTTCCCGCCAAGACCATGGGACGAACGTGGTTCGGCTGGAATTCTTTTCCCCATTTGACGGGTGGTGATCGTCCAGGACCCCAGTTCATGCTGACACAACCCCGTGTTTCGGTGGCTTGTCACTACAGCCCGATTTCCTCTCATTTCATGTTACTCTCCCCCTCCACTTGCTGCACTCTTTCTCCTTGTCACCTCGTCCCTCAATCATCTTTGTGAGAGGGGGTTATCCCTTGCTTGTCTTTTGGCTGGTTCCGCGTCAATCATTTCTTTCTTTTGCTCTTTTTTTCTTCTTTATTTTTTTCTGTGCCCACCTATTCCTTTCTCTTCGTCATAGGCAGGAGGATCCCCATAGGGTAGATCTGGACCTTGTACCTTCTGTCCGTTCCCCCCAAAGGTACCTTACTTACCTCCATCGCCAGGTAACATACCTTCCTGCCTCACCTATCTCTTTTCTTTCTCCTTTTTTTTTTTTTTTTTTGTTTTTCTCACAGATTTTCTTTTTCAGGCACCATTCGCAACCTTGGAGCAGACTGGGGTCTGACTGACAAAC
>NC_043742.1:6978521-7030475 GCF_004337985.1 Pyricularia pennisetigena
TTTTGCTACCTGCCAGGCGCTTGCTTCCCTTCTTCCAAAGAACTTGTCTTCTTTATTCTCTTCTCCTTGTAGCTGCGCTCTGTTCTTACCTTCGATTCGATATACCCGCCTTTTCTTCTCTTCCAATTTGTTTCCTTTGTTACTCTTCAGAGGTGCCTGTATTTTGTTCCGTTTGCTCCCCACCTGGCCGTATTTAGCAAACGCAAGAAAAAACCACACCACTATTTTGAACAGCCATTGTCGAAACGCCGCGCGAAATCACGAACGACTATAGAGCTACACAACCTATGTGGCATAAACCAGTCAGATCGGTTGGGATTAACGAGGCTACCGAATCCTATTTCCAAGGAACGAACCTGCGATCAAAGCACTGGCTATCCACAAACTATTAGCGCACTCGTCAAACTAGCGCTACTACTCTCAAACCTTATATATAGGTACCTTGCCAGGTGCTTTATATATAGAAACCACTTGGAACGTGCCAACGGGGGTCAACAACCTGAGCCATAGAAAGGGCACTATAGCGCCGGTTCATCCGCAAGAAAAAACCCCGCCCAACATGTCGCAGGCCCTAACGCTGGCCAGCTTCCAATCGATAGCGTCCTCGAGCGTGCCCCTCGGCTGCATCCTGGCCTACAACAACACGCGCCTTTCGGGATGTAAAAGGTCTGACTTCCGATCAGGCACGGGGTGCTCGGCGAGCTGCCAGCGCTCCATTCAAAGCGTCGAAGCCACGCTGCAGCTCGTGTGTGGCGCCGGCAACGTCGACGTGCCCTCGGGCTCCGTGTTGGCGTCGGCGATGGAGGGGAACCTCGTAAATACGCTGTGCGGGAACGGCCTGCAGCGACCGCCGGCGAGTACGACGGTGGTGATGACGACGACGACGGCTTCCAGAGAAACCAATGCGCCCATCCTGTCTACTATCATTCCGCCAGCGTCTACAGCATCATCGGCCGCTTCCACAACGACAGCCCGAGCGCCGACGTCGGCACTTCCCCCATCTTCTCCACCCCCGCGCCCGGACACAGAGAGCCCGAGCGCGACGAGCACGCCAAATCCGGATGCATCACCATCACCGGCACCGGCACCGGCACCGCCAGCTCCGGAGAGAGGAGGTGGTAGTCCCTTTGATGCCCAAGGTTCTGCTGGTACTGCCAGTCCCAAGATACCTCGACTTTCCTTGGTGATGTCGTGGACCTTTGTGTTATTACTATTAATACGGTGATGCGCTGGCGGATCTACAACTGCGATGCCAGGACCGGGGATGACCGTTTATTTGGGGGAATTTCTTTCTAAAGAAGAAATATAAAGTAAAACATAATTTGGGGGGAGGGGTGCTAAGCGGGACAGGGGTACCTTTGCTTCGTCTTTTTTTTCCTGGGGCTGGGCGGAATGGGATGTCTAGAGTAGCATGTCCTCGATGACCTGACAGAAAGAGCCAGGAGATCTGGGAATAGCGCGGCGTTGATGGAATTTGGGGGGGAAACTGATTTAGATTTTTTCAGAGCAAGAGACAAGTTGGGGTAATGCGAGTACACGTAATCATTCCAATTCTTTTTTGTTGTTATTTCTTTCTCCCCAAAAGTGAATATGCCGTTGATATGCAAACATTGATGCACTACTAGCCTAGGACGATCGTTTGTTCTAGTCTAGATGACCTAGAGGCAAATTAAGAGATGTAAAAACAGGAGAGAAAAAACAAACAAACACTTGGCTTACATACACGAATCCTGTAGTCATTATCTTTGCACAAATTTTCAAACAGAAACAAGGACAAATCAGTGAGCCAAAGAATTATGAACACAAAACCGGCATTTCATTAAAACGTGCGCAACTCGACTCAAGCACCGGTCGCGGTGCTCTGCCACAAGTCCCTCATCTGTATAACGCTTGGGATGCAGCCCAGTATGCCTACGCCCAACTCGCTCAGCAGACCGTTTTCGGAGCCCCAGTGCATGATGACAGGCGACCAGGCGACGTAGCGCGTCATGGTCTTCTTCCACTCGGCGGTGCGGACCTCGGCGCCCTTGGTCGCCTCGAACGCCAGCCTGCCAATCTCCAAGCCGACAAAGACGCCCCAGAAGCGGCTGCTCCAGCGAGCCAGCTTGGCCTGCTCGGCCGGCGCCCAGCCCAGCACGCCCTTGGACGAGAGGAAGGCCACGTTCTCGAGAAGCTGGAAGCCGGCGCACGACAGGAGCTGGGCCCATTGGAGGGCCACGACGGCGGATGAGTTGGGTTGCGGCTGTGCGCTGGCCAGGTCCTTTTCTGAGGATGACTGCTGTTGCCTGGCCCTGCGTGCCTGGAGAGAGGCGGCGATCAGACGGCGCGCCCAAAAGTACATGCCCAGCAGGCCCCAGAGGCGGTGCGCGACGCGGGCCTCGGCGAGCAGGCCGCCGAGCGCGCGCAGGCGGGAAGCGACGAGTAGGGCCAGCGCCGAGGCGGCGGTCTTGGGGGACGCCGCGGCAGATGTGAGGAGCACGGCGCTCTGCTGGGAGGGGAGGGAGAGGACTAGCAGGGCGATGTCCCTGGCGGAGCGGCGGAGGGCGTTGGTGCCCAGGATGGTCAGGGTCGCTGCCGAGAGGCGGGAGGTGTAGCAGACGAATTGAAGGACGCACTGGAGGGACGCCTCGAGCTGTTAGTAAAAGGAGCAAGAAGAAAAAAGTGGTGTTGCACCCGCGGGAAAAAAAGTGCCGGCTTGCTTGGCGTTACGGACATCAATGCCTGTAGGCGTCTGCAGACAGCGGTGCAGATGGGAGAGGAACGCATCCACGTTCGCAGGTGCGGCGGCCAAGGTGGCGCTGATAGGAACTGCGGCCTTCTTCGTGTTGGCTGGGGGCGTCGACGACGGCACAGGCTCGCCTGTGGGCAGCGAAGTGATCTCGGCTGAAGACGTCATTGTGATTGGTGGGTGTGTAGTAGACAAAGATTTCGCTTTCGCAAGTTGTTACGAAATTCTTGGGGTTAGATCGAGTTGCAGGGCCTTAAAATCCCAAGTTGGGTGAAGGTACCCGGTGTATACGAAATCCAAAGAAAGCAAAATAAAATAAAATAAAAACAATGTATGGCTGCCGTTGAACCTCGGGAGACTTCCTTAGATGGAAACTAATTAACCCCTACACTCAGACTGGAACAGTGGCCCTCGGCGTCGGCTCAAATGGTCGGTAGCTGCGGGCGGTGACGACAGATTGGTTTTAATAGGGGCGCATGCGAGCGGGGTGCCCCAGACTCCAAAGCATAACCAATTTCCCACGCTATGGAGAATTCGCTGCGAGGTTGGTGGTCAATGGGGGGCATGAACACTTGTTCATGCGCGCAATTGATCATGTACGCCACAATTTGAACAAGGCAATTGCTGGAGAGATTTTGTGTCCCTTGATGGAGTGGGGAAGGCCGTAGAGTGCTATGAGAAGTATAAAATCATAAAGTGAGGGTGAGTACACAGAGTATCGCGGCGAATGTTCTTGATCTGAACTGCATAGTTACATTGCATTTTGCAGGTTGGTTAATGTACCTTGCCCACCTTACTTGGCTAGCAAACCGTCGCCATATGTCAGCCAGAGCCTCAACATGTGATAACAGCACAACAGACTAGACGAACTTGACGGAATATCATATCGATACGGCGCTCAGTGAATTTTGATCAACTCTTTTTGGGATGTCACCCTCGTCCAGCACGTGCCACGAGACATATATGACGCCGAATATAGCCAATTTGAATGGTCCGAGTTGAAGAGCCGTTAATCTAATGCTGAATAGAACAGTCAGCTGTCGATGAAAGTATACATCTGGATCTGTTCTAAAGAATTAACCAACAACACAATGAATGTATCAAACTAAAAAATCCATCTCTGAGGATTAAACCAAACAAACAAATCAAAGGGGAAAAAAATCCCGTTCAATCCAATGTAACCGCGGGGTTTGATGCTCCTGCACGCAATAGGCACGCAAGCAAGATCTCAAGGGAGCTTGACCGAATTGAAGGGCTGGATTAGATCAAAGTGGGGCTTGAACAGTTTCACAGCCGCCTGCGCCATCCAACCAAGACGAAGCTCAAGGGCCATCACCCAGACAACCAGCCCAAGGGCAACAAACATTACACCCGCGTGAACCCAGATTCACGACTGGCCCCATCCGAGCCATGCCAGACGAACCCAAGTGTGTGCGTTTGTCTACCTATTCATATGTTTTTGTACGGCCAAGCTATACCCGCAATTCAAAGTTAGCTCATTCCCAGTTGATGCTTCCAACTTATTCCCCTAAGCATTTTTTTTTCAATACCAAACAACACCGCAGGTGTGCACACAAACATAACCAACAGTACATAAAATCACCAACCACACCACATCACAAGGCCGTGACGGCGTGATTCAATAAGTAGCTCTGTCTCCATGACATTGTGAAATGCACCTGGGTCGGACAATCCGATTTTGTTCCTGCCCTTCCTTGTCCGAAGAAGAAAAAGTCTAGGACGAGACAACTCCGCGCCGACCAACTAATCACAATCTTTTTGCGAGAGTACTGCTCAAGAGCAGTGCCCCAACGGCCAGAACAATGGACGCCAGCTACCTGTCGCAACAGGTCAACACCATCATAGACCAGCTCCATGGCTTGTTTGACGAGATTGGAGTGCCCAGCCACGAGCGCGAGTCGAGAGAGACAGAGGTATGCATTCATCCCAAGACGAGAAGACGCCCGAGAAGAATGAACAGGAAAGCCCACCTGCCTCCGAGTACACGGGTTTGCTAAAGCCGTAAGCGTCAATAGCTCTTCTCCGCCTTGTCGGACACTCTGCAAAAGCAGGTCCGCTCCGTAAACTCAGAAAAGAAGGCCATGGTCGAAGAAGCACAACGAATCATCACCATCATCCGCCAAATGGAAGCATCCCTGGACGATTCCCAATCACATCGCGACTATTCCTCTGGCGATGATCTCAAAATCACTTACCCTTTAACAAGGTGTCTGCAAGGCCTAAAAGAAAAGCATCAACAAATCAGCAAACTGCACAAAGACCGCTTCGAGCAAGTAAAGAGTACGAGTCCTTGTTCAAGACGCAACATTCTAGGCCTCTGCCACCTCTGCTAACAACTCTCGCACTAGAACTCGTCGTCGCCCTCGAATCTTACTCGTCCCACCTCGAATCTAGCTTTGTCAAGCTCCGCCTACCGCCTACTGGACCCAACCAGTCAATACCACCCGACTTTGATCTGTCTCCTTCTTATGTGCAAAAACTGGATGACGAATTTACCCGCGTTTACGAGGAATACACGCGCCGTGTTACGACTGTCAAGGCTATCTGCGAACACATCATCTCCCTCTGGGCAGAACTGGGTACCCCGCAAGCTCAGACCGATGGCGCTATAGTCAAATACTACCGCGATGCCCCTGAGCAGCTTGGACTCCATGAGGAGGATATTGCCCAGCTGCGATCAAAGCGCGACAAGCTGGCCGAGGAAAAGAAGTCTCGTGAGAAGCGTCTACGGGATCTCAAAGCGGCCGTCGAAGCGCTATGGGAAAAGCTCGGCATCGAGGAGCACGAGCGCAAGAAGTTCCTCAATGCCAACCGCGGATGCGGCGTCCGCCAGATCAACGAGTTCGAGGACGAACTGGGCCGCTTGAATGAACTCAAACGGCAGAACCTGCACTTGTTCGTGGAAGACGCCCGCTTCAAGCTGCAGGAACTATGGGATGCCCTGTATTTGTGCGAGGACGAGATGCTGGAGTTCACCCCTGCGTTTTCCGATGTGTACAGCGATGCCCTTTTGGAAGCTCACGAGCGCGAAATTTCCAGGCTGGAAGCACTCAAGGAGCAGCGAGGGCCCATTCTGACTCTGGTCGAAAGGCACCGGTCTCTGGTTAGTGAGCGGGACGACTTGGCTGCATCTAGCCAAGATGCCTCCCGGTTGATGATGAAGGGTCAGAAGGGAGAGAGACGCGATCCAGGGAAGCTGCTCAGGGAGGAGAAGATGCGCAAAAGGATCGCCAAGGAGCTACCTAAGATCACAGCTGAGCTTCGCAAGGGCCTTGAGAAGTGGGAGGACGAATGGGGCCGTGATTTCTTGGTTCATGGCGAGCGGTATCTTGACATCATTGAGGCATCCGAGTCAAAGCCCGCCGCTCCACCTAGGTCAAAAACGCCAGGCGCGGGAGCTGTTCGAACAGCAGTATCAACGGTGGGCGCAGCAGCGACAACCAGGCCTGGGACGGCAATGAAGTCGAACGCCCCGAGTCGCACCAACAGCAGTGCCACCAGGCCTACAACTGCACGACCGCCCTCTCAACATGCGACCGCCAAGACGCCGACGACAGCCACCTCAGGCACAGGTACACTACGCCGAGCTCCTCAGCCGACCGCCGGGCACACCACAACATCAAAGGGAAGCCCTTCGCGAATCCCGGCTAGGGCACCATTGTCAAACCTGAAGCACGGGAATAACTCCCCCGAGAGGCCCCGGCCAGAATCCAGGGGCGATGCCTTCCGCAATGCTCCGCCTCTAATGCGAGCCCCGCCGCCTAAAATGAGAGACCTCGTTCCTCCGCCGGAAGCCAGGCTGGAAACACCGCCCAGCCCATACAGGCGAGACGACTTTGGTATAAGCTCCAACGTCAGGCAGGTCGAGGACGATGACATATATGACGATCGCAGCGAGCGGTCACGCCAGCTCCAGGCGCGGACAAAATCCCATCAGGACCTTCGCGGGTCGCACGAATCGTACGAATCACACACATCCCGCGACAAGGCCTATGCGCAGTCGACATATGCGCACGCAACTTATTCGCATCCGCCCAGGCAGATTTCAAACACGTCCACGGCCGTGTCTGGGTCTGAAAACTGGGAAACGTACGACGACAACTCGGAGCCCGAGGCGGATGCGTCCGACAGCTACTATGAAAAGATGCGCGCTGCAAGGGGCAAGCGGATGACACCTGAAATGGGCTATGCGCGGCCGCTCGCGAACCAGGCTAAGCGCCCACGCGGACTGCCACCTGGTGCACATCCAGGTCTGGCGATGCTGGACCCCGAGGGGACCAGGATAGTCAGCGGAAGCGAGTGGACCGACGAGGATGGCTTCTAATGGATCGACGACGACTTACATGGCTCATGCGGCGTATGTGATGTTGGCCTTTTGCTCTGCGCACATATTACATCAGTTACTTACTTGCCTTCTTTTTTAATTATCTTCTTGCATGTTGTTTCTTAAGGATCGGCTTTGCCGCCCTGGTCCATATATTATTCTCTGGGTAGAAGAAAAGGGGTGTTACTCGATGGCGCCGGCTGTTGGATGACCGTCTTTCTTTGTTCCTCCTTGCTTCTCTTCTTTTGCCTTTCTTTTTCCTTGTCACTCTGCTTTCCATTCCCTTGTTACATTCTGGTCATCTTCACATTTCTTCGCTCCTGTCCACTGGATATCGGTGCGCTTCTTGTTGTTGTCAATGCACGCACTCTCATACCGGCGTCTTTTGGGGGAAATGATTTCAGGGATTTCGGGAGCTAGGCGCTTGGCCTGCTGCCTGTCTGTCTATTTCATGCAAGTACACACTTCTGTATTGCGACGCCTTGGACCCGGCATGTATAGCTGGGCTTCATATACGTAAGTAAATGCGCCCCTGGACCAGGTACCTAAGAGGGGCACGTACGCAAAATACAATGAATGATTGTGTAAAGTTGCGATCTATGATTTGTGGGTGACTGGGTCGCATGGTTTGATCTGACGACATGATGTTCGCGGCTGAATTGCCTTATCTTGCCAAGTTTGCTCGGCTAGTCCAAAACTGCTTAGTCGGGACCAAGATGCCACGCCTGGGATCGCCGGTTGCTGATTGTCGGTTGCCGATTGTCAGTTGCCGTGATATCCATCCATACCAGCAATGCAACCCAAAGGTACTTGAAATCGCGGGGTGTTTATTACTGCATAGGTTGGTACGTGGTAGGTGCCTATATGACGCAGTTGCAACGCTCCAACAGCTGTAGCTTTGTTCCTTACTCGAGGGTACCTGACGATATCAAATAATGTGCCTTAAAACGTGATGGACACCAACCGTTGTTTGTTTGTCGCCAGCCCTACCAACCTAAGCAGGGATACCTACCTCTAAAGGTCGCAATTTTGCTACTGCTACTACTAGCGCAGGTACTAATGTCGCGCTGAACAAAATTTTACTCCGTAACCTGGATTTTCATGCTTAGCCGTGTTTGTTTGTTTTTGTTTTTGCTTTTTTTCTTCTTTTTTCTTCTCCTCTCTTCTTCGCTCGTACTCGGATTTGTGATAGCCCTGAAAGTCAACTCCAGACGAAATGGGCCGCAGTCACCGAGTGGATGCGTGGAACAGTGAAGTGCAGTTGTACTTGCCCCATTCAATCAACCAGCTAATACCTCACTTGCTTTGGCCTGCGAGCTGCAAGTATCCATTCCCTCCGAGTCGTACAGTAGGTAGTACCCATCGATTTACTACCCCCCCCCCCCCCCACAAAGTCCACTATAGACACCCTAGCTCACAGCCTCCTTTTACCCCTTCATTGCAGCTGTATCGTATCCATGGCATCACGTCAGCCAATTTTTGAGGTCGTTGAATCAACAAGACTGATTGGAACCCTTGCAACCACGGCTTCTCGGCTTTGATCGACGCAGCCCCAACGACGAAGCAAGTAACACGAGTTAGTTGGGAATCAGCCCTATCCCGTACACAATCAACTCAACAACAACATACACATACACACAGACTCGGGTCATTGCGGCCTTGAACGTCAACGACAAGTTGGGTCTGATGCACACGTCCGACGTGGAGTTGGGCGTCTAGCGCCAATTACTATCCAAAAACAAAAGTCAAAACCTCCGACGCCGACGAACTCGCTAATACACCCCCCCATCCGAACCCGAACCCGAACCCCGGAACCTCGCGATGACCATGACTTCCCCGGCGCACCGCCCCCCAGCCTCGAGCCTGTCGATACCTCACGAGCAAGCACAGAGCGCCGCGCTCAAGGGCGCCTCCCTGGCGTTCCAGAAGCAGCTCGACGCCAACAAGAAGAAAAAGAAGAAGTCGTCGCCGCCCAGCGCCAACAACAAGCCCATCTCCGACGGCGGCGCCCTCGTCGCCGCGACGTCGGCGGCCTCGCTCAGCAACCAGACTACGGGCGGCAGCAGCGTGGCGGATCACGGCGTACCCGAGCATGCAACCTTGTCCAACCGGCTGGCGCAGCTGCAGCAGCGGTCCGGCAGTCCCCATCTGCGGCCGCCCGGGAGCGCCGGAGGGCCCCGTTCGGCGTCGTTTATAGCCGCCACCTTGGCGGCCAGCAGGTCTTCGAGTCCCAGTCCGAGTCGGAAGAACAGTGTGGCCACGCCGCAGGGGCAGAGGAGGAGGGCGAGGGCGCACAGCAGAGCGTCGTCCGTCGGAAGTCTACAGTTGACGTCGCCGTCGAACCTGGGACCGAGTCCGGGACAGGGTGTGGACTCGGGTGGGTACGATGGGGAGGTCGATGCGGACTTGGATCAAGAGGAGGACACTGGTTTCAGGAGACTTGGGAGAAGGAAGGTCGTGGCCGAGACGCCGACATTCCCTGCCCGGGAGCAAAGTAGACGGCGAGATGGTGACCCCGTCAAGAGCCCGTCTCCCGTCCGAGATAGCGAGGTGCCTCAACCAAGGGGGAAAGTCATAGATCGGGTGCCAGAGCAGGAGGAGCCTGAAAGTCCAGTGCAGAAAGCGAGACCCAAGCTAAAGCCAAAGCCAAAGCCCAAACCGGATAAAACAATCAAGACTGAGCCTCGTGCAGCCCCTGAGTTGGTCGAATCAAAGAGGACTGGGCCGGATCCTGTTTCGGAACCCACGTCGCCATCAATCAGGCGAATCAGTGCAATACAGCCCAAACCAAAGGTGACCAGGGCACAGCCTGCGCGCGCACCAATCAAAACCTACGATTCACAAAAAGAGATCCAGGTTCTCTCTCGGATCATCATGCCCAAGGACGTGGATGACATTGATTATTGCGATTTGACCTGGGACGGCACTCGTGACCCCCCCTTCAGAGAAAGAACCGACTCTATATCATCTGATGACACCTTCTTTTCCACATCCTCTGGTCAAGGACGCCGCGCGCCGACACCACCGCCGCCACGAAGGGCACGTTCTGTCCGAGAAACTCCCAGCAGGCCCCAAAGCGCAGCCTCGCCCCCGTCGTCACAACAGCGACCCGTGAGCAGCCACTCCAGGCAGACGCCCACGGGTGCCAACAGGCCCTCCCTGGCCCTGGACTCGCTCACCAACGCCATCGTGGCGAGCAGCCTGGCCTCGGCACGTCACGCGCCGGCCAGCAGGCCCCAAACGCCAGCTACCGTGCCGGTGCCCTCACGCAAACGCAACGACCGTCTGGCGCCGAACTTGACGGGCGGCGGGCTGAGCCGCAGTCATAGTAGATCACCGCCCAAGAAGCAGGGGATGCTGACGACCCTGCGGGCGCCACAGTCAAAGTCTGACGACGAGGAGGCGCGCAAGTACAGGGAGCGGCACCGGAAACGCGGCCCACTGGGCGGCAAGAAGCATGTCCATCATGAGGGTTCACGGCGTCGTTGGCGGGACTCTGTCACGGCTGAGGAGCGGCGGCGGTACGAGGCTCTGTGGGCCAGCAACCGTGGTCTTCTCTTACCTCCCAAAGATGGCACCGGACAGCAGCAGCAGCAGCAGCAGCAGCCGCAGGATCTGGTAGCCAACGTTATTGTGCGTGATCTCTGGAGCCGCAGCCGACTGCCGCATGACGAGCTGGCCGAGGTGTGGGACCTGGTTGACCTAAACCGTCGGGGGTCGCTATCCAAGGAGGAGTTTGTCGTGGGCATGTGGCTCATTGACATGCGGCTACGGGGACGGAAAATCCCGCCACGGGTGGGCCAGAGCGTCTGGGACAGTGTCAAGGGCCTGCGGGTTCCCCCGCCGGCCTAGGATGCTGAAGGAGGCAGCGTTGGACTGTTGGTGTTGGCTGGCAGCAGAAGAGACGCGGTGTAGCGGCGGCGCTTCTCTCTTACCTCATTGTTCCGCAGCTGTTTTCATGGGGGTTGCCTGATCAGGTGATTGCTTTCTCATTGTTTGTTTTTACTTCTCAATTGTCTCGTATATAGCATTGATACCCCCAACCGAAACTAGAAGTTCATATATAGGATAGGGACGCATATCTACCAATGCAGGGTAGGTGGATGCATCATTGAATTAGAGAGATTTGCTCAGCTACTCTTGCATTATGCTCAAACTAGCGCGAGGCAGCCCCGCGTTTGCTGGTACCTTTATCCACGCTTATCGTAGCTAATGTGGAGCCCGTTGTCCCACTCCCAGCGGTTTCGCTGTTGTTGTTGCCTTGTCTGCCTACCTAATTACCTAGGCTCCGATACATCATTGCCATCTTTTTGTTTATGTGAAGGCACCAGATCTACGTCTGCCGCCAGATATCCATTCGGTGAGACTACTAGTCTTGTAACCTACGGAGTTAAAAAGGTGTTTCCTTTCAAATTGCCTCGAAGAGCTTACGAACACGCACAAGTCAGCCAGCCCCGGGGGTGGGGTCTCTCCGTTGACAAGATGGACGTTGCTATGAAGTCGTGGGGTTCGTTGTGTCCTTTTTTGTTTTTTTTTTTTTAAATCATCTCTATGATATCTGCTGCTGCTGTTGCTGCTGCTCCTAGCCAGATGGGCATCTTGGCAGGAGAAATACAGGTACATTGGTTTGAGCTCCAACTGACCAAACAACTCCCTCCGCAATAGAGCTCGACAACAACGTCAAACTGGTCGACCCGTCGCGCGATGCCCTCTACAACTACGACGCCGAGTCTCAAAAGGCAATCAACCAGCAGAGGCCATGGGCCAAGGACCCAAACTACTTCAAGTCGGTGCGCATCAGCGCAATCGCGCTGATCAAGATGGTGATGCACGCTCGGTCGGGCGGCTCGCTCGAGATCATGGGCATGATGCAGGGCTACGTGGACGGGACGGCGCTCGTGGTCACGGATGCCTTCCGGCTCCCCGTGGAGGGCACCGAGACGAGGGTCAACGCGCACGATGAGGCCAACGAGTACCTGGTCGAGTACCTCCGGCTCAGCCGCGAGCAGGGTAGGCTGGAGAACGTGGTCGGGTGGTACCACAGCCACCCGGGCTACGGATGCTGGCTGTCGGGCATTGACGTGAGCACGCAGTTCCTGCAGCAGCAGTTCATGGACCCATTCGTCGCCGTCGTCATCGACCCGGACCGCACCATCAGCGCCGGCAAGGTCGAGATCGGCGCCTTTAGGACCTATCCCGAGAACTACAAGGCCGAGGAGGCCAGCACGTCGGACGGGTACCAGCCCGTGCCCCTGGCCAAGGCCGAGGACTTTGGCGCCCACGCGAGCAGGTACTACGCCCTCGAGACGGAGCACTTCAAGAGCACCCTCGACGCTCACCTGCTGGAGCTGCTCTGGAACAAGTACTGGGTCCAGACTCTGTCGCAGAGTCCCCTCATCACCAACCGCGACTACGGCAACAAGCAGATGCTTGACCTGGGCAGCAGGATCAGGGACGTTATTGGCGTCATGCAGCGCAACGGCCGCTCCGGCCAGTCGGGTTACGGCATGGCCTTGGGAGGCGGCTCCGGCACCAGTAAGGCTGTTGAGACCGCCATCGAGACCATGGCCAGGGACAGCATGCACGTTGCCGCCAGCCAGAGGGCCGCTCTCATGGCGGGTGAGCTGAAGGCGAAGGTGTTTACCGGCCAGGCCGAGCCGTCGGCGGCGTTGTAGGTGCTGTCTGCATAATCGGCGTGACGTTTGGGCAAACAGAACATCAACCCTTTTTTGTCTTTTTTCTGTCTCTCTCTCTCAGATCGATTTGGAGTTTGGCGTTGAGGGGTATCAAGACGGGTTCCTTTTTATGCTGTTATTACATTTACATTACATCCCCTCACTCTTCAGAATATTGGTACATGTGGTGTGCTGAATCCCCAGTCTACTTGACCCTACGCTGAGGCTGCTGCGGCATCCTTGACGGGATCTTCCTGCGAGCGCCTAAGCACATCCATAGCCTCCTCTAGACGGTCCAAAGTCTCATCTCGGCCGAACAACTCCAAAATTGAGTGTACGGCTGGGCCTGGATTTGATCCGAGCAGGAACCACCTCCAGAGCTTGTAGTTGGCATGGGGTATCTCGTTTCCTTGGACATCCCGACAACTTATGGCCGAGTGTATCGATGTCATCGAGTCTTTGAGGGTTTCAGCGTCCCACTTGTCCTCGCTGATACCTTTGAGGGCGTCTTGGATGAGCGCCAGGGCACCATGAACGTCGCCATCCGCGTTGTTGATCGTGATGGAGCCCAGTGACTTCCGGAGCTGGTCCAAGTTATCACGCAGTTGTTGGCTAGTCGGACGCCAGAAGAGATGCATGTTGCCCTCGACAACCTTTTCAAGCGGCCAAGCCTTGTTGCTCAAGAGGCGAAGCACTGCGCGGATGTACTCTCGTCTGTCGGCACTATCGTGTTCGCCTTTTAGCGCCGCGTGTAGGCCGTCCGTAGGCTTCTCAAAGCCACTGAACATGCCGGAGACTGTATCAACGATGGCGCCTATGGAATCATGCCCTGCTGCCGTGTTTTCGTTTTCTAGCTGTCGAACAAGATGTTGAACCTGGTGATATTGTATCTTGTCGAGGTCTGTGACGATGTCGCCCTTGGTGAATTTCAAATCGAACTGCATTGGTTGCTCTCAAGGGTCAGTATTGGCATGTTTTCGGTTCACCAGCTCAACCTTTTCTCTTCTTTCTTTGTTTCCGGTGCAACAACAACGTACGTGCTGGACGAGATCTGAAAGAGTCAGCGCCCCCTTCTTCGACGGGGCCCGCCAGCCGAGATGGGCCACAAAGTCGACGAGGGCCTCGGGGAGTATGTTTTGTTCTTGGTATGATGATATCTGGATGTCCGAGTTGCGCTTGCTTAGTTTCTGTCGGTCTTTGTTGACCAGCAAACCGACATGGGCGAATATCGGTTCCTTCCAGCCCAGGGCGTCGTAGAGGTCACAGTGCATAGGCGTCGATATCAGCCATTCCTGCCACGAAGAGAGTGGCCTTGATGTTAGCATTGCGTGCAGTTCTCCGTGTGCTCATCTTTTTGTTGAGTATCTCAACAGAGGTGCAGGAGAAAATAAACTTACGGCTCCCCTGATGACGTGGGTAACGTCCATAAGGTGGTCATCGACGACATTGGCGAAATGGTACGTCGGGAAGCCGTCGCTCTTCATGATGATAAAGTCGTCCTCCATGTGCTTCTTTCTGAAGCGACGGTACACGAGATCGGGCACGGCGAATGGCGTGGTGTTGCTCCTGAACCTGATCACGTGCGGGTCTCCCCTTGCGGCCCTCTCCTCGGACTCGTCCGCAGACACGGCGAGGCAGGTCCCCGGGTAGCGGCCGGCGGCGGCGCTGTCGGCCTGGGACGCGAGCTGCGAGGCCGCGAGCTCCTCCTTGGTGCAGAAGCAGCGGTAGGCCCGGCCGGAGTCGAGCAGCTGCCGCGCGTATTTGGCATAGTGCTCGAGGCGCTCCGACTGCCGGTACGGCCCTCTCGGCCCGCCCACGTCGGGCCCTTCGTCCCAGAACAGACCTGCCCACCTAAGGTCCTGGTAGAGGCGAGCCTCGGCACCTGGCACGATCCGCGTCCGGTCCGTGTCCTCGAGCCGGAGCAGGAACTGTCCGCCCGTGGCCTTGGCGAGCAGGTAGTTGAACAGGGCGGTGCGGAGGGAGCCAAGGTGCAGGAACCCGGTTGGGGATGGGGCGAAACGTGTCCGCGCCGGCCTCTCTGCGAGCTTTGTTGCGCTGCTTTGCTGCCGCCCCGTTGCTGCCGGTCCTGCTGTTGATGATGTTGCTGCCGCTGCGTGGTGGCTAAATTTCCGAACAAGGCGGGTCGTCGTTGCCCGACCGCAGCCGCCGCACGCTCTCCATGCTGGCCTTGGCCATCCGAGCATCGTGTTTGGAGACCCTTCTTTTCAGATGCGTCGGATCAAACTTTTTTTGTTTCAGTCAATTTTTTGGGGGAGGGGTTACTTTCTTGTCTGGAGAGCGACTTTGATGCATGCTTACATTTTGAAGGTGGTTTCGATTCGCCAACCAATTCAGAAAATCCCAGTGGAGCTCGCCATCTGGCTTGGGGCGCATTGCACCCCTGTAACAGTTGGCTCGCCCAGCGGTGAGGGTCCGCTGCGCCCCACCCTGAGGTGCCTGAAAAAGTGAGCTACACGGCAGATGTTTGCTTCTGTTTGGATGTGCCGCTGACATTTACAGACACAATAGAACAAACAGTTGTAGTTGAATAAAACAAAGAAAAAAAGAAAAGAAAAAAAAAATTGCCTTGACTACAAAAACTAAAAGTAGACACGTTCTACCAAAAGATGGCAGTGCTCCCCACTAACTATCCTTGGAGGACTCGAGCACCGCCTTGACCATCTCGTTCCCGACCTTGATGGCGTCGGCGAACCGCGGCTCAAAGAAGCGCTGCGTGACGATGAACCTCTCACGCCACGTGTCAAAGTGACCCAGGCTCACGCACTCTGCCCAACCCCTCGCGGCAAAGGTGAATTCGAGGTCGTCCGACCGGAACGTGTTGTCCTCGATGGCGATGCGTAACGCCTCGTCCAGCCGCGCAGGGCTGCGAAAGAGGTGCTCCGTGACGCCCAGCCACAGCCGGAACAGCGGCGTCGAGCAGATCATGTGATCGAACGGCACGATGCCCAGCGCGCTCCAGCAGTCCACCATGGCCAGCAGGCTGAGGTGGTTGTTGGGCAGGATCTGCTGGCGCTCGCCGCCGCCGCCGCCTTCCGGCTTCAGGCTGAAGCGGTCCAGCAGCCCGTCCTTCAGCAGCGGCCGCTCCTCCCACTTGGGCGCACCCTCGGGGCCAAAGACGCGATCCCGCGCCGCCAGCACCCGCCGCCGCAGCTCCTCGGCCCGGCCCTCGAGCATGAGCTTGTACAGCTCCGTGGTCGAGCGCGCGTACTGGTCGATCTGCTTGCGCGCCTCGGGGTTGAGTATGGCGAGCCCGGCGTACACGTGCCACTTTTGCGCGTAGATGCGCAGCATCAGGTTGATCTTTGCGTTCTCGATCCCGCCCACGTACCGCGCCCCTTCCCACGGGAACTCTTCGGACGCGTGCCACGCCTTGCCCATCGAGAGGAAGGCGGCGTGCGTCACGGCCTGCGTGTCGGCCGTGATGCGGTCGTGCTCGCGCGCTGTGAGTATCACCTTTTTGGAGTTGAAGCACTTGAGGATGGCTTCGACTGTTGCTAGCGAGGAGGGGTTATTGGTGCGGTGTGGTATCAGGACCTAGATGTGTGTGCGCATGTGTGTCGTGTGTGCTCCCTCCCTCACAGGTCAGTCAGCCCATCCGTGTAAATCAAGGCCAGTTACACGACGTGCCTCCATCACGACGAAAACGTACCAGAGGCTGTCCTTTGGGGTCTACATTTGGCCCGTGTAGAGAGTGGCATGACACTATGTCCACGTCGCTCGGGAGGTGCTGCTCGAAAGCTTTGATCTCAGGATCCTTGCAGGACGTCTGGCCGCCGACGATGGCACTCTGCTTGGTAGCTGCAACATGTCGTTCCCTGATAAGCGACTGCATACTCCTTTACGAGCAAGCTCGGCATCCCAGGGCGTCAACGTCGGAGGGGCCTTCACACATACATGGTCCATACTGGGCTACAACGCGGCCGATGGATGCCGCCTCAACACTGTAGATGACGTAGTCGCTAGCTCGAGATACCAGGTGGCCGTTGCGATGAATTGTTATATTATTCTAGTGTAAAAAAGGTCGAAAGGCACCTCTCAGCACCTATTCTCAAAATGGACAACTCAAGATCACCAAAAGACATGCGCGAACGAGAACACAGAGGCACGGGCAAACCATACGTGTCCAGAGAACTCCTCCCGTAGAGCTTCAAACTTTTCTTCCTGATCACATGCCAGGATCCTGATCAACCATGACAAAAATTTTACGTGGTTAGTAAGAGCAAGATAGAGCATCTAAGCTCGAGAAGTCACTAGAGCCAAGAGCATAAATCCCTATATCTTCACCGATTGTTAGCAATCATTCGGGTGCGTGTGCCGGACAAAAAAAGTGAAGGTTGTGAAGTGTTGCTCAGACAAGAAATAGTAAGGTAGCTGAGAATATTCATCATGGAAAGTCTTCAACCGTACCGGGGCCATAACGGCTGATCCGGTTAGTCTAGGACGATACTCTAGCCAAATGCACTCAAGTCATCATCGAAGGGGACTGTGTCCAAGGAGAAAAGAAACTCACCATAAGGTCGTCGTTGTCCAGTGCCGAGTAGCAGATAGAACAAAACGTGCCACAAGACAAAAAGAAAGCCAGCGCCATATCCTACCTCCATCCGGCAGCACTGAGCCTCCGGGCATACATCTTGCCCATGTCGCCCATGCCGATGATTCCGACAACGAAGCTGTCCATGGATGGAAGCCCGTTGGGAGACTGGGTCGACGCCGCCATTATCACACCAGTGCCTGGAACTAAGATTCCCGAGGATTATGCAAGACTCTTAGTTTCGATATAGCAAGATCGGTAGCTGCGGTCCTGGAGTTCAAGTCCAGGGGGGGCAGGTTTGGAATTTGCGAGGAGAAAAACAAAAGACAAAGAAAGAGTTTGTCGTGAGCAGAAGTTGAAAAATTCCGTTGCAGAAAAAAAACAGAGGTGGGGATTTAAAGTAATTGACCTGACCCACATTCGAGCTGTGGAATTTCGGTGGGGCTGTTTGGTTTGAATATCTTTGCCTTTCATGAGCGACTAAAAACACCCCCTGGCTCCTGAAGGGCAAACATCTAACCTTTGGAGGGGGAGGTAAAAATAATAATAATAATAATAATAATAATAATATAAAAAAAGGAAAAAAAAAACTAATATCACCATCACTCTCCAAGCCTCTCAAGATGGACTTTGTATTCGCCCTTGGATCAAACGGCTCAGGTCAACTGGGCATAGGCCACAAAGAAGACATCTCAGTACCCAAGCCGGCACTCTTCTCCTCGGCAGCAGGCGAGCTCTCGGCTCACCCACCGTCGCCAATCGTCAAGGTCGCGGCCGGCGGGAATCACACCCTGCTCTTGGCCGAGAATGGCGAAATATACAGCACCGGCGATCCGGCCTCCGGAGCATGCGGACTCAAGTCAGCAGCAGCGGCAGGAGACGCAGCCGAGGCAGGCCAATCACGACCGCCCGTCTTCCACAAGATCCACCTGCCCGCCGAGCAAATATCCCAAGTTCCGGACCGACTGGTCGCCGCCACCTGGGAGGCGTCAGTGATCACGGGACCCGACGAGCAAGGCCGGGGGAACAGGCGCGTGTACAGCTTCGGGTGCGGCAGCAAGGGCGAGCTCGGACAGGGCCCTCTCATCATCCGTCTCCCGTTCGCCCAGCCGATTGCAAACTTCCCACCGCCAGGGACCGAGGTCGTCGGCCTGTCGGCCTGCATGGGCCACGTCGTCGCCGTGCTGAGCAACGGGGACGCCTACGGCTGGGGTAATGGGCGAAAAGGGCAGCTGGGCGCGCCGGCAGGCGTCGTCACCGAGCCCCGCAAAATCGAGGGCGTTCCCTTCAAGGTGGTTAAGGCTGCTTGCGGCAAGGAGTTCACCTGCCTCGTCGGGGAGCCTGGCAGTGGAGATATCGCCGTGATAGGTCTGGACAAATGGAGCGTGCAATCTTCTGCACCAACTTCGGTGCCGGGTTGGCGAGACCTGCAAGCTAGCTGGGGTAACATCTACGTCTTGCAAGCCGACCGGAGCATCCTCAGCTGGGGTAGGAATGACCACGGACAACTGGCGCCATCGGGGCTGCCCAGAATGTCACAGATTGCGGTCGGCAGTGAGCATGTCGTCGCCATAGACGAGGCACGCGAAACTGTCGCTGCCTGGGGTTGGGGTGAACATGGAAACTGTGGTCCTGGTCCTCAAGTTCAAGGTGACAATTCACAAGGGAAAACTGGGTGGACTGTCATCGCCTCCGCCAAACATATTCCCCCTGGTTCCTCTATTACAGCTATTGGTGCTGGTTGCGCCACCAGTTGGGTTATGATTGGAAAACATGCTAGCTAAATCGGGTTCCGGAAAGGATCCGCAATACATTAGGGTGGCAAAATCTGACTTTTCGGATAACAACAGCAGCTCAAAATCTTAAGAGCTCTTGATCTCTAACCGGGACGAGGTTTCCATGGATGCGGAGCAGGAGTCACAATATACCCTCAGGAGAAGAGGCCGAACCGCCGCACGTCCGAGAGCAGCTGGGTTGGCTCAATCTCGGAGGGCAGACCAGTGTCGTAGGAGTCCTCTCGGCGGGGTTCGGACGGAGCACTGAGATTAGGCCGGTCGCTAATCCGTAGGGTAGGCGGGTTCTGTGTAGGCAATGACTAAGTTAGCCATGTCCCGGAAACTTTTTCTTGAGGTTTTGCCGCGTCGACTACTTACAGGCGCGTTGCTTGCATCCCAACCCAGGGCACCATTTTCTTCTCCGTTTTCATCCTCCTCATTGACAGGCTCCCACATTGGATCATCGTCTTGGGCAACAAACATAGACTCTGATCGCATTGTTGATATGGGGGGCGGTACCGGCGGTGGTCGCATCTCAAATTGTGACGGCCGAGTTGGGGGTGGAGGCATCATGACATTGGGCTCCCGAGCTTGCGAGCGTTCTTGCACTTGTTGTGTAGGTACTCTCGAGTTTGAGGCGGCCCGGCCAGATGTCGCGTCGAGACCAGGCTTGGGTGTTTTTGTGACTCGGCCCTTGCGAGTCTTGGGGTCGGCAGGAGTTCTCTCTCCAACCGTCATGAGAATAAACTCGCAGAGTATGCCATCAGTGGTGTAGTAGAGTTTCATTGGACGGCCGGGGTTGGAATATCTAGCGGAAAGATCTCCCGCTGTGGTGGTGGCATGTTGCAGAATAGCCCTGAAGTCCTTTACTGGAATGATAGTGTGCAGTTTCTCCTCAACCTCGATGTCGTCAAACTCATCCATCTCAACTGCAATAGAGGTGTGTAATGGCTTTTTAAGAATAGCTGTGCGTGCAGGTATGGAATGTTAGACTTGATGGCAATGTTTCGGGGGCGGCGGCTAGGGAAATAAATACCCACCGGCATCGTTTGAGAGTCTGTAATCTTTCTCAGTGTAGCATGCAAAGTTGACGACACCCTCGCCCTCGGTATGGATGTCAAGCAAGTCGATGCCAGGACCAAAGTGGTCCATTAGTTGACGTAATGTGCGTGACGCGATGGTCCAGTGGTTGACGGCTTCAGCAGGGTCAAACTTGACCCTTGTAGGAGCCTTTGCCTCAAACGGTAGACTGTGGGTTGCCGTGATTCCTACGAGACTCGAATGTGAGAAAGAATACTACATGATGCCGTTGGTGTTTGAACAGCTACTGACCATTTCTGCATATGATTTGAGCAACAAAGCGGCTCTTGGTGCCTGGTCCGTCGTTTATGGCGACGTCACATCTCTCAATGGTTGTTTCCCTTTCCCTATCTCGGCCTGGATCACCACCAACACGGACTCGAAATACCGACAGCAAGGCCTAGGTAGACACGTCGCAAGATATCAGTCACTTGGCCATGCAATCGGTGGCAAGTAAAACTCGTATGGAGCTGGCGCAGCATTCAGTGAGCAGCTGAACTTGCCCTAATGTATAGAATGCAGTAGAAGCGGTCCCTGTACTGAGCGCTGCCCTCGAATGAATATCGCGAAAAGAAGCGGTTCAGGTTGAAGATGAAGGATATGTGGGCCGACTTGGTTGCGTTGAGCCCCGTCAGGATAAACTTATCCTTGGTGGCATCGAGAGAGACGTCGTCACAGAACTTCAAGAGACAGCTCAAGGCGTTCTGCAGCGCAACGACGCCATCCTCGCTCAGGGTGAAGTTCAAAATGGCCATCGTTCCGCAAACCTCCCCGTGACTGCAGAAGTCGAAGTTACAGTGGTCCGCAGTGACGGCGAAGGAAACCGTCCAATTGGACTGATGTCTCAGCAACTAGACTAGCGTAGAACTACTGTTGAATAAGCCGTGTGTTAAAAGTTTAGGCCAGTCAGCTGAGGTTGTCAGCGAGCTAGGCGTTTTTGCACATCGCCTCAAAGTAATGACCTGCGGCCTCCGGTTCCTGGGCATGAACGATCAGGACCTTGGGCTTCCCGACTTGGCAGTTGGTCGTAACATTCCTGCGTGGGACCGGCAGAATCAGCAGTCGGCGTCCGCAGTCATGGCATTTCGTGGACTGCCCCACCAAAAGCGGATGAACACAATTCATACTACACGGTATGCACCAACTCTAGCAAATATGAATAATGCATTGAACAAAGGAGCAAATGAAAGAAGAAGAAAAAATTGGCATTTGAGAAGATTATCAGAGAAAAATATTCCATAAAACAACAGTTGTTTTTTGTTTTGGCTTTGCGTTTACATACTGTAAGCTTAATCCCAACGCCTTAACCTGTCAGTTAGCCCGTATAACTGGCACCCTTCCTAGCATTCAGCAGCTTGGAATTAAAACTGCTATAAACTCTGACGCCATAAAGGTCGAGGTGGAACTCATTCCCCGATTTTGGTTGAATACCCTGGATCTTGTCATCTTGGACTACAAATGACACCCTTCCTGAAAGCCCTGCCTTTGCGTAGTCCAAATACATCCGATCGTTTGTGTCATAAAATTCTTTTGAGGCAAGTTCTCCCGGAAGATTGTGGTGGGTAAGGGTAACCATATACTTCTGCCTCGGCCCAGAAGCATAGATGCTAAGCGCGGCGCTAACGCTGAGCGCAAGCATAGTCGCTGAAAGGAGAGCGATCTTGTAGTTCACAATGGTGAATTTTTAAAGGACAAAACAATAGGTTGCAAGTTTTTAATATATGTAGGTGCTCTGAGAGGTGTGGCGCATGTGGGGGCAAGTCCTTTCTCATCGAGAAACTGTTTGCGGTTTTGATAGATTTCAGTCCGAGTTATATTTTTTTAACAACAGCGTCAATGCACTTGACATATCGTTGAGAGTCATCCTCGTGATTAATTTTTGGTCTTATCAAGAATTAAACTCAAAAGGGAAACTGCAAATAGGGATCACCTTGGATATATGCCAATTTCCATGGTTGAACCGGAGTAATTCTAGTTCTCGTGCGATTCCTGCTGTTGTAAATGCGGCGTGCGCGGAAAATCCCAGATGCTGCCTTGCATTGCCCGTTCGTTGCAGAGGCTAAACCCAATCCTGACGAGCGCGCGGCAAGGCGGGTCCAGCCAGGCGCAACCGGCGCCGACCAGGGGCTTTTCTGTCAGTTAACTGTTGATTGCTAATGCTTGACATATCTCTTGGCAGACCTTTCGGCTGCCGATTTTGGTTTTGGACCAGTGAATTTTGTTTAAAAAAACATTGCATCTGGACTTGTTATCAGGCTTGTACAGTAGATCTCGGCGGCCGGCTCTATATTAAATATTGTAGTCGTCAGCTTGCCGCTTTTATCTTGTTCTTTTGTTACTTCTCTTTTTTTTCTGTTTCTATTCTTTCGTAGTCAGCGCGCTTTGCAAGGTTAGGGCATGAGTCGACGATTCTTGTATTCTCCTGCAGGGTTTTCATCGATCCGCCCTATCCGGCCCCGGCCCCGCTCTATACTGGTCAGGCGGCTCTCATCACTGCAGCCGACCATCTCGGATCCGTGCCGATACTTTAATGATTGTCAGCAAGAGTCGGCGAGGAATAAGGCCGCTCGCCGTGGGCCCGATCAAAGTCTAGCCTTCAATTCCCTTCATTTCACTGCCAACATCCATAGCATGTCTTCGCAGCCAGTGCCTGAAGCTGCTGCACCAGGAGCAGTTGCATCCGAGGCCTCACAGGTGGATACTTCAGGGGCCGAGGCATCATGCGCAGCGGCGGGTGAGAAGATGGCGGCAGCACCGAGTGCCCCTGAACAGGAGCCCAAGCTACCTCCGTTATCTGCAGCAGAGTACAGGGAGTACAATCGCCTCGCGGATATGATGACATACTTTGTGAGTTTTACCATGGGAGAAAAAAAACGACGACAACAGAGCCGCATACACACACTTTCAGGACACCAGTGCGATGCATATTCTGACCATGGAAAAAAAAAGCACAACCATTTCAAACAAACATGGAACATGATGTACACAGCCGCAGGCAACAACCGCCGCCCGGCAAACATGACGCTGCGGCAGTTCATCGACACCGGGCTCGCCTTTGTGCGCCAGCTCACCATGCATCACAACATCGAGGAGGAGCTGCTGTACCCGCAGCTCGCCGTCCGCATGGACGAGTTCCGCAACCAAGACGGCAAAAAGGGCGGTGGTGGCAAGCCCAACCGCAAGCAGTCGGAGCTCATCCGCCAGCACCGCCTGATCCACGAGGGTATGGACCGGTTCGAGGACTACCTGACGGAATGCCGCCGCGGCCAGCTCGACTTTGACATGGCCACGTTAAAGACCAAGATGGACGACTGGAACGACGTCTTGTGGCTTCACCTCGACGCCGAAGTTGAGACGCTCAAGGCCGAGAATATGCGAAAGTATTGGACGCTGCCAGAGATGAGGAGGTTGCAGATTTGAAAAGAAAAGAAAAAAAAAACAAGCGGGATAGGGTAAAGAAGACGGGGGAGGGAAGGGATCTTGTCAGCCTCAGTGCGGATGATGTAAAACTGTAAATTAGTGAATTGTTTAACTATTTTTACTTTTATTGTTTTCATTCTTGTTTTTTTTTTTTTTTTTTTTTTTTTTTTTTCNNTTTTTCCTTCTGTTCGATTTCATCCGTTGTCTCTCGAGTTTGTCTCCTCAACTTTCAGACCCTTTTTAGACTGAAGATCAGGCCAAGACACAAAACATGTATCTGACAGATGCATGAACCTCGTCTCCTCTTTACTATTTTTCGATTCGAGCGAAGTCCTTGGTGCACGTGCACTCCCTTACATACCTACTCCCTACTTGTTTTCCCCGCGTTCATCCAGCAGCTATCACCGAACTTTGAAAAGAATCGTTTCATGTTCTGATTTTCGAATCCTTCGCCTTCGATTTTTTTTTCTTAAGCCTCTTATTTCCCCCATTTTTGGTCCATTCTCACGCATAGGAGCCAAGGCAGAACATAAGCAAGGTTTATGTCCCTTCTTCTCCCCTTTCAACATGCTCGACCACACTCCTATTTATGAAACACTGACTAGGCATGATATGACGTGCGCCCGACGGTCACGGCCGAAGCTCCCAATCAGATTCTGACACTCATTTACTCGTTGCAAGTTGAATCAACATTCGACCGTCCGTCCAAGGAACCAGCCAGCTAGTCCTTGATAGCCCGCCATTGTGTGCAGAGAGTCGAGGAGTCGAAAGAAACATCCCATGTCTTTTGAGGTCGCCTTGATCGTTGTTCCATTTACTTGGCACTTGGACATCAGAGATGGACGCGTTGTTTCGGTCGATCATGTTGAACGGCAATCCACAAATATTCGGCCTGCTGCGAAGCAGAGATTCTAGACTAACTATACCCAGGGCCAGATTTGGACTCCCCATGCTCGTCGTAAGAAAAAAAAAAAAAAAAAAAAAAAAAAAAAGAAAAGAAAAAGAAAGAAAACTGATCGGGACGGGGAACCAGACTCATGTCGTAGCTGGTCAGAACCTAGATTTGATCAAAATTGAAAATGAATAAAAATAAGTGCAACCTGACAAAAACTCTTTGGGACAAAAATTGCTTTGTTGATATACCAACGAGAAAAAGAAAACATGCAGTTAGAAAATTAAGGAAATGAACCAGCCAAAATCCAAAGTTCGCCTGCCTGGGTAGAAGCTGTAGAAACCCGCCCTCTAAAAGTATGTTTATGCTAATCCATGGAGGGCGCAAAACAACGGCCCGATCATGTTCGAGAAGAAAAAATAAAATGAAAAGATACGCTCACCCGGCCAAGCACCATGATATGCAGAGATGGTTTCCTCGTGCACCCGAAATGTCGGAAAGTCAGCTGGCTGACAACTATCATGGTGACAAATGGCCAGGTAAGAGCCATCATTACTTCGTATCGACAAGAAACGCACTCGGGTGCCGGGGTATATGAGATGCGTTGCAGTTAGGAAGTCAAAACCATCGCTCGCTTTATCATGCATCCTGAATCCAAACCTATAGATAGTGAGACAAGTCGTTAGTGGATGTTTGGAGCTAATATTTCAGGCCTCATCGAGTCATGGGACGGTGATTGAACGCTTACCTCCATCTTTCCATTGTCTGACCTTTCCCTCCGGGCCATAGACTTGGAGGCCATGATGGCCATGTCCAGGTCATCCTGATCACCCATGGTGATCATTGTTCCACCGTCTTCGTCGTCGCGAACCTTGATCCTAACGTTGCGTCGGGATGCAATCTTGAACTTGTTGCGAATCTTTTCGACGAAATCCGAGTACTCGCAGGCCATTCCGATCAGAATCATCCTTGTGTCGTCTGTGGCTGTGTAGTGCACCTTGACCTTGATGTTGCGAATGTCTGGTCTTCTCGACTGCCCTCGCGATGAGCTCGACATCGAGTTTGTTCCGGGACGGCGGTTGGATACCATCTCGAAATCGCCCTCATCGAATGATCCATCATCAAAGTCGCTGCCTTCGTCCTCCTCCTCAATATACCGCTGTTGCGGTGCCCTGCGTTGTGACCGGCTGCCCCGGATGCTGCCGCCGCCGCCGCCACCGCCACCACCTCCATAGTTATCGTAGACGTCATCCAGATATCCTTCCTCCTCCTCTTGGGATCGTGGTCTCCTCCGTGGCGGCTCGCGCGTTGAGAAGCCTCGCGACGGTGCGTTAGAAGGAGCCCGGCTGGGAGCCCTCGAGCGTTGCTCCTGGGGAGATGTGGTACGTTCGTAGCGGTCATTGGGTCTTGCCTTGTCAATGTTAAGTTTGGCCGGCATGGGTTTCGGTCCATTGCGGACAGAAGCACCACGGCTCATAGTCTGCTTGTCATTCTCGGGCGGCGGCGTGGGGGGGAAAACGTTCCTGCTGTTGGGTGGCTCCGACTGTTGCCGAGCTCTGCTCTGCAATCCAGGCTTGACGAGGTTCGTGGCAGCATAAGAGATGTTATCACTGGGCCTGTCGTCCTTGACATCGGCCTTGCCAGAGTTTTTGATCTCGGACCCGGCGAATCCGGTGAAGGCGTTGGACCTGTCCGACGCGGCCACCAATCGTGCTTTTCCGAGGTAATCCTTTGTTTTCAAGTTCCTAACTTTTGCATCATTAGGCCTGTAAACCACTCCGACGGGAATGGAGAAGACGGTGTAGCCCTATAAGAATAATGTCAGCACTGTTGGTTCCTTTAATAACGGGACTTGATCCAATATTCAAACTCACCTCGGCCTCTTCCCGAATTGCATCGTCAATGACGTTGTGGTCCTCAACAACCTTCTCCTTCACAGCGTAATTCAAATCCTGCAAACCAGCATCCTTCTGCTGCAAGTAAATGTAGCAGAGACCACGATTGAAGAGAACCTCGCAGGAGTAGAGCTTGAACATAAGACCAAGCTGAGCATAGTCGATCATCGTGTTGCCTCGGAGGTACAGCAGGGTGTCGTTGAAGTTGGCGAGAGCCTCCTCGAAGTCACCAAGCAGGAAATTTGAAACGCCCTGCTGGAAGTAGGCGACAGCAAGGTACTGATCGAGTTTGATGGCTCGTTGATAGCATTCGACCTGCGCAGAGAAAGATTTATTTCTGTTAGTAACCCGTCCAACGGAAAGACTCTCCCCTGGTTTGCAGCAGAGCACCTCGAGGGAGTTACATACGGCTTTCTCGTGCTCGCCAAGTGTGGCATGGATCACACCCATATTGAAAAGAATCTTGGACGTATCCGAGATCTTGTCGAATTCACCAAGAGCATCCTCGAATTCATTGTTGTCGTACCGGCCTAAGGCCGTTACCCACGTTTCTATCTCCTGCCGTTGGCGTGGTTGTGTCAGTCAATCACACATTTGTATTCATTGGAGTGGCGTCGACAAGCACAGAACAATAGAGCGAAAAAGAGAGAAAATGCAAAGAATAGGGAATAAAATTCATGAATTATGGATAACAAACGTACCTGCTTGAGCGACATGCCGAAATCAATTAACTCTCTTTTGGTCGAGGATTGTTTCTATCCAGACCGCTGTGGTCCAGAGAAAGATGCTGCGTATATGTGCGAGGGAGTCGCACCTATTTCGTTGCAGGTCAAGTTTTGGGGGGGGGGGCAGCGAGCGGTTCAGTTGGTTTTTGATAGGGTCGATGGTGGAACCACAGGGCGGGGGGGATTTGGGTTAATAAGATCGGTCGCAGTTGATGTGGCTGCGCTCAGTTCCGAGACGGCAGGACCTGGGTCCCCCGCTTTTTTCTTCTCACTGGCACCCTGCTCTTCCCCTGTACCGTCTGCCACTCAAGTCGTAAGTCTTGTTCCCCGCCAAACCTGTAAAGTGGATGGCCCTCTTTTTCAGTGGTGGTTCAAAAATTTTAGTATAGCCTTGGCGCCTATAAGCTGGACTCGTCACGACCTAGGCGGTAGTCTTGTCGGGCTAACGTCGACGCTGGTTGGGCAATAGCAAAGAAACTCGGGCCCAGACGCCTCAAAGGCGAGCGACGTGCAGAGCTTGGCTGTTGTCGTGTGGTACCGACTAGCAGTACACACGGACCGATTAATGTATGTGGTGGATAGGGATAAGGGAAATAAACCAGGTAAGTGTCAAAGAATAAAACAAGGAAAGGAATATAATTAATGAAAAATAATGTTCGGCGTAGGAATAGAAATAGGAAGCTCAAAGGTGTTGGCAGATGTGCACACGATACAGAGTGTGCTCAAGTTTGGTTCAGTTGGCTGTGACGTGACAAAATTGCCTGCTTGTTGCTCGCTGCAGAAAGGTTGGTTTTAGAGTAGGCAAGGTAGCTACTTCGAAGATCAGGTGCCAGACCTTTTCGATTGGAGATTGTAATTATGTTTCCTCTCTAGGTTGGGCAGCGAATTGAGGCCGTTTGATCGTGTGCTTGTTTGCTGGATTTTGCGATTAAGACAGGATTAGGCCGGTATCTAGGGAATATGTGTAATATTGGAGCTGGATGTAGCGTCCTCGTATTGTATAGATCGGACGTCAATGGAAAGAAAACTCGCGATCGGGGATGCCGTCGTATTGGATTAAACAGACAAGATGATGGGATGCGCAACGGCGGTATACCGCGGAGAGTCGGGTTGAAAATGCAACGAATGTAAAGAGGATAGTTCTGCCAGCATAGTAGACGATAGACCCAAGGGATAAAGAATGATGAGGAACACCAATAAAAGCAAGAGGGACAGAAAAGAAAAAGGGAAAAAAAAAAATGTTACGGGGAGACGAGCGAATGATGCCACAGACAAACACTTGACGATCAGACAGATAGGATGGATAGCTTCCCATCATACAGTGCGCGATCGCTGGATGGAAAACGACTTGTGTCCGGTTTAGCCCCTACTGTGACCTCGATCTTGCAGAACGGGGGAATAGAAGGCTACTGTAAATATACTGTTGTTGGCTCTAAGTCTTCAGTATCGCTATAGGCTTCACACTACAGGGCAATGGGCTAACAGTGGGCCGATCCACCGCCGACAGTCATAGACGGGCTGACCTGGGAGACGGGATGTTAGTGTGAGTTGTTAGTCTAGTGTAAGTACCGAAGAAGCACAGTCCCAACCGCCCAGGCTCACTAGCATCGTTACTGTCACTAATGCAGTAGTACGAATTACTTGGTTGGGGACCTGTCGATGAACACGGGAGAAAAGCCTGTGCCCCAGGAACCTTGCCCGCGTGGACTGCTTGGGTGAAGCTCTGTGCAACGTCTTCCGCTGTCAGGGGTAGGCAGGCTTTTTTTTTTTTTTTTTTTTTTTTTTCACTGCACTTGTCCCTTGTGAAAGGGGAGGCTAGGCCAAGGGTCAAGGGTCAAGGGTCTGGAGTCAGGGACGAGAGCCGTTCTAATACTGGGTACCACAGGTTAGAGCATGTCGCAGGGCAGAGCGGCTTTGTTTCCAGACATTTGCGTGGCGCTGAGCCAGGGGCTCGCTTCGCCGTGGTGTACAAATGGAATTTGAAAAGAAAGGGTAAAAAAAGAAAAGTTCCGTTCCAATTTTCCTCTCTTGATTCGGTTGCTTTTGACTTTCTCTCCACGGGGCATAGTGTAACAGCCACTTGGAATGTAAATAATCAGATTTCACCATCCTGTAATTACGTTGGTCGTCCATCGTCCAGATTAGGTTCGATTGACGGCAGCAAGAAACCCCGAGGTTAAATCGAACCACATAGTCCGGCTTGGTTGACAGAATCGAATGTTCTGTACTCCATTTTTTTCTCTGCGTCTCAAGGTCACTACGCAATAAAGTGGTACGGAGGTTGTTCGGTCGGGGGGGGGGGTGTGGGCAGCATGTTCACTCACGGCACATCAAATCAAGGGCCAGCCACTGTCAGGGGTACCAGACACGTGTGTCTACTCCGAATAGAAGCCAAGCCAGGCCAAGCATTATACTGGCACTGATTTCCCCATTCGTCGACACCTTCCGTCTGCCCCCTAGCCCTCGACTCTCCATGCCAGCCATGGATTTCAAACTCAGCTTCAGCTTGGTGACCACCAGAGGAAGAGGTGGGTGAGTGAGATCAACGGGTCCGTACGGGTACGCACATTGCCAGTAATACCCAGCCAGGTACACACACCTATCTAACCTTAACCACGGTATGTGCATCATCTATCTGATTATACCTTATGTACTTACTGTACTCGGTAAGCACCTACCCCTGCAACATCACAGCACCCGCCAGTCTCTTGGTGCCTGGCAGGCGGTTAGAGGGCCTGTCTTATGCGGCCATGCGTGTACAGTACTGTGCCGATGCACTCTGGAATCCGTTCGCATGCCTCCCGTGCGTCTCTTGGCTTGGTGCGTACAGAACCTTGCCGTATTGGTTTAGCTAAATTTCGAGCCCGAGGTAGTGGGGATATTTTTTGATTGTATTTACCTTTTTCTTCTTCTACCCCTTCAATGTCTTGGCTGCAAAGTCTGAGCAGAGAGCCCACTTTAAATATCGGTTCGGCATGCCGTTGTTCATTAGAGCTATTTTACTATTAACGTTGAAGCTTTTTTCTTTTTTTTTTTTTTCTCTCTATGAACTCCAGTCACGTGTTTGATTGAACTGGGTTGTTTGTCTGTGTGTCCTCGCTTACTGTTTCCTGGTGTTGCTCCATGCTGTGTGCTTCCTCATCCTCTCTTTCCCAATTGTCATTGTATGAGGTTTGCCGTGCAAACTCTCGACGGCAGCCATTTAACAGGAAGGGCCACAAACAGGTTCCAGAAAACATCAATGTCAATGCACCATAGGCAGGTTACCGCAGAGGTTTTTCCCGAATCAGGCCCTTGTCTGCCCAAGCATCATGTGTTCCAGGATGCTTGCCGACCAACCGGCTTATTGGCTGCAGCCCACGGCACTTGAGCACCTGCTTCGTTCCTTGGTTGCTACAGACTGCAGTGCAGGACAGTATGTACATGCTCTCCAGATTCCAGTAGTTCTGTTATAGGTTCCGGCGAAATACTGTGTAATGAATTTTTAGTATATATCTCTCTATCGATGGACCCTTCTCTGGACTGACGTATCAATATTCTCAATTTATTCCCTTTTCTTTCTTTTCTTTTTCCCTCCTTCCTTTTTCCGTCTTTTGACGTGGTATTTCCTCCACCCCTCATGTAGCCCAAAGCCCACTAGCCGTTGCAGAGGATACCCCCGCCAAGCTTTGGCCAAGCAGCAGACTGCCATAGCCGAACTCGCCTTGATTGAGAATCCCATCAACACCTCGTCAACATTCCCATCCCCTTGTTCACAAGTCCCATCGATCCTCAGTTTTGTCCACCTTGTGTTGGTTGAGTTTTACGTCGCAGCCGTTGATCGGACATTCACAAGTTCGTTAGTCCGTCAAGTCGTTTCAACGGCTCCGCCTGTAGATCTCGTTGTCGCTCGTTGGCCAGAATAAGAAGAGCCGAGTTTTACGGCCGGGATGAGATCCTGTCGGGAGATAGAATCCTTTCAATCCCCCATCCCTCCTCCAGCAGATCCAGAGAACTTAAAAAAAAGACCAAGCCAGCAAACTAACAGCAGGATCGCGGAGAATTGGTCGCACATTTCGTCCACGATAGCTGTCAGTCACACTTGTGGCACTGACAGTGGAGTGAATGCGGCAGCTCGACTGGGTTGATTCGTGGGCTGAGCAAAGCCAATAATTTTTAACTTTTGGGTGATGAAAAAAGGTCATGGTTTTGTGTGTGCACTCCACCAGATCGGGTATGTGATATTGGTTCATGTTGCTTTTTCTGGAGTGAGGCGCTTAGAATCCTTGAAAGCCCACAAAGCTAGTGTCGAGCAACCTGTTGCTTACAATAAATATACTTTTTGTCCAATTAAAGATGCCTCGAAATCCAATCATTTTAGGATGTATTGGATAAAAATGTACCATTTCTCCAGCTGGGCGCTTACAAGAGGATTTTACGGTTAGTCACATGGGTCATACAACACATCACTGACCAGGCTCATCAGACCAATTTATGATGTCGATATGTAGGCGCGAACCCCAAGAAGCATATCGCAGAGCATCCTGACTGTTCTACGTACCCAGTGAAAATCCACTACCTAGTCGAGTCGAACCCCATGCCAGATTGTAATAAATGATTAGCCAAAAGGTAAATCAAATGTGAAATCGGTGATCGGATCGAAAACAAAAAACCTGACTAACTCATGGTTATTTTCTTTGGTTGATTACACTGTTCCCCTTTCTACAACAATAGACCGGGATTAATGCTACCTTGCCTAGCACCCCTGGTCCCCACGGAGGCCTTGTCGCCTCGTACTTATGTACAAAGCACTTGTACACCCACCCACCCCATGACTCCGTAAATAGTAGGCCAAAACTCTCCTCTGAAAAAAAAGATCTTTGCTTTTTCGTCCTGCAGAAGAATAAGCCATGGAACACTCAATAATCATAATCATGGGATGATATTGTGTCACGACAAGTGGGTTATAAAGGGGCGGGTCAAATCCGAAACTCGCTTGGCAGCCTTCCTGTTTGAGGCCTGGCAGGTCTCTCCATATTTTTCACCTCAGCCCAAACGAAACCCCCCCTGCCCTTTCGCTCGTTTCTTCTCTTACCTTAGCCTACCTTGCCTTCGTCCCAATGAAAACAACAAAGTATCACCAGGTGGAAATCCAGTCAGTCTACTGCGTAGCGCGTAATAGTTCTCCCGCTTGATAGTTTGGCATCTTGCGCTGCAACCCATAAGCATCCTCAAGGTGTCCGATAGACCACATGGCCCTATGCCGACAGCCGGAAAATTGTGCCTGATCGACAGCGCAGCCTTTTCGTGTTTGTCGCGACTTGGTAGCGGGTGTTCTCTGTGTTACTTGGCAGCTGTCATTTGAAGAATGCCCTTTTTTTTTTTTTTTTTGTCCTTGTCTGAAGGGAGACGACAAGAGGCGAGTCTGGGCAATAACCAATATCTACCCATGTGTAAGGCCCTGTTGTACGAAGTAGTAATTTCGGTTCGAACAAAAACACGATGATGCATCACTAACCTCGCACCACCCATTTCGACAACCTCAATAAACTTGACTCTGAATCCCCTGCAACAAGTGTCTCTACATGGCTTCCCATAGAATGCTCCTTTTTTTTTCACCCTTGCGTCGAATGTACGTGTACCTTACGTATCCGTGGCTGAGCCTCCGGGAGGGTAAAAAGTGGATATATTTTTCGTCTCAAGTGCCCTGGTTCACATGCATCTGTCACTGCCGCTCGCCTTCCGGTCTGCAGCTGGTGGGGGGACCTTAGAGAGAGACATGTAACCCCCTTTTTCCTTCCCCGAATGTTTCCTTTGGGTTAATGCTTGACCGACTAGGGAGCCTGATTAGCAGAGATCTACCTTAAAATGTTCAACTAAGAAAGTCTTGGCTATGGAAAAGACCAGACCAAAAAGCGACGACAGCATAACCAGCGGCAGCCTCACAGGGCACCAGTGGAGAGTTCAGGCTGAACAAACTACGTATCAGGGCCCTGCAGCTGTATCCATATATCGGAAGAAGAAACGAACGCCCAGAGGTGTTGTCTATCAAGCGTTTGAATCTGAGCAAAAGCCAGGGTCGATCAAGCTCGGATGGTCTAGATGTTTGCGTGGTATAATCTCATTTGGTACGTTTGTAGGCTGGATTCCGATGTTGCACAGTCATGAAAGAGGCAAACGCCTAAGCAATCCTCATACGCGGGCTCGATGCGGGTACATGCCATGGCTGTTTGAACCAGGCTCATTCTAGGTCCCATCAGAGAAATGCTCGATATTTCTTCTAGGCCTCCGCGCTAAAACATGCCCTTTTGAATCTCGTCCTTGCGTTCCTCCCATAATGTCTTCCCTGAGCACGCGCATACCGTCTTGTCGTTTCCCCACACGCCAGAACTTCTGGCAATGATTCCCGCAACTGTGTCGGCGTCATTCTTGAGTATGTTCTCGCCACTCGAGGCCTCATCGAGCCGAGATACAATCATGGCGTGGCCTATAACCTCCCAGACCTGGAAAGAGGCTTCCATAAAGACACTCCCGTGGCCCTCCTTTCCCACCTGAACGGTCCCCAAAAAGCCCCTTGGCTTGGCGTCACCGATGGCGCTAGGGTTTGTGGCGGGACGATCGGACCCGGCCCAGACCGGACCCGCCGACTCGACGCCTTTCGTCAAGTTCCCGTACTCGCGGATCGTAATTTGATATAATCCGGGCGAAACACCTCGCACCGTCAAGTCCACCAGCGTCACCTCGGGGGAGACCTGGACCATTCTGGCCAAGCCCCTGACTTGCCTCTCACGCTTGGCTCTCTCCTCGGGCGTCTCAACAACACTCAGATGTTGATAAGTCTCGAGGATGCTGACAGCAGCGCCTTGAGATGATACACACACAAACACACACATGAAAAGTAAGCAAAGCGGCACGTGCTACAGTGATGCTGAACAGACAGGTCGTGCAGCAGCTATCCTCTCTTACTCGAGGCTGGAGTATGAAATTAAGGCTGCCCTGTAGGGCAGGCGAGGAACAAATTCGCTGGCGACTTACTATCTGACGAACCAGATCCGCGCAGGATGGCGTCTCTGCCAGTAGCTTGGATAGCGTCTACTATGGCTGAGGGAGCGGCTGGTTGATTGCGTGGCCCATTTAGTAACCTCGAGCTTGGCTAAGTGGTTAAAGAGGTGCTAGCTAGCCTAGGGGCTGGCTCGCTTTAGGGTGCCTCCAAGGGAGAGGAACGGACCTGTGCCTTCGATTGAGACCAATTGGTCTTTGAGGTTTGCATCTACTTTGGTGATGCCATCCAGCTTCCGCACAGCGTCTGAAACATCCTTGATGCAGCTTTCACATGTCATGTGCACCGCAAAGAGCGTCTGTCGGAAGAGAAAAAATATCAGCTTCGGTTCGAGACCACCGCCACGCCGGGATCCAAGCATCCAGGCAAAGATGTATGTTTGATGCCAGATTGCTCGCTTTGAGGTGTGGCTGGCGGAAAACGACAGCAAAGGAGGCGATGAAGCAGGGCTGTAAGGAGTCGGAGCGTGGTAAATGACTATCTAGACCAAGAATGGAAAGCAATATGTAGTACAGGTACAAGCCAGGCATACCTGAAACGGATGATTCACTCCCATTCTCAATCAAAGACCGACCAAAAGCCGGTAATTCTCCTTTGCGATCGTTGGCCGGAGATATCTCACTACTATGGGCTGTTGCGCAGCTAAGATAAAAGTGCAAAAAAGAAAGATTCTGAAGTGACGATCAAGAATGCATGTATCTGCAGCTATAAGAAGAAAGTCTTGAAAACGGCTTGAACCGGAAAGACAAGACGAAACTCGGACAATGGCTAGGTATGTGCTCTGCGGAGTGGTAGTGGTTGTTTTTTTTCTTTTGTTTATCTTGGGTGAAACCCAGAAAGGGGCCGGTAAGCAGAGAAGCGAAGAATTTAGTGATCAAAATGGATGGAGTGTTCGTGGTAGGCAGGCTTTTACAAGGACTGGTATGACGCGGATTTCTAATCGCCGCGAAGGTTCTATACAAATCCAATGAGGGGCAAACCCAACATTACCGTAACTACATTTTCACACAGTAATCACAGATACAGAGCATCTAAAATAATACGAGCAAGATGTTATCTTGCATAGAGAGTCTGGGAGCAAAGGCCACCGTCTATATCTTTTTGTCTTGTTCGAGTCGACATGTTGCAGTCTGTCCGGTTCTTCCGACATGAGCGCATCAAGACAGTCCCAAAGTTTGATGATATGAACGCATGCACCGATGATCGGGCCGCATGGTGGGGGCAAGGTAGGCTCTCAGTTATTGCCGCAAAGTGGAAGGGTTAGGGTTGATGCAGCCACTGCTCTGCAAGGGCCAGGTTATCAAGCGATAAGCTCCAAGATTTTTCGGGCGCGTCTGGCACGGTACTAGCTAAGGTAAGAGATCTATCTCTAAGCATAGAAGTGGTGTGCCATTGATTAATTGGTCACTCGAAAACGACCACCAACAAGCGGCAGCAAGCCTCTCAATTCAACCAAGGTGTACAGAGAGGCCGTGAGCTAAATTCTTGGGAGGAGGAGGCAAAGGGCTCCAGCACCTTGAACACCCAGTGAAGCTGGGAAATCGTCAAAATGTCACAAACAGTCGGCCTGGTATGTACACTGCCGCAAGACGGACGGCACTAATAATGCCTGAAGAGATCAGGAGAAAAAGGAGAACGCAGCTACCAGAAGAACCCGACTAATCACTAGAATCCTCTCACGTCCTCCAGACCCGGCTCGCCTACTCGCGTGCATGGCATCACATCTCCGCCTCGGCGCCTCACCAAGCCCTCAGCACCATCAAGTCGCCGCCCGAGGCCGTGACGCCCCCATCGCTGGGCCGTCTTGCCTCGCGCATCGCCACAATCCTGATGGGCAAGCACAAGCCAATCTGGGACCCCTCGACCGACTGCGGCGACTACGTGGTCGTGACCAACTGCGCCGCCCTGTACACGACGGGCATGAAGAAGTACCGCAAGACCTACTACCGGCACAACACGCGGCCCGGCTCGCTTAAGTCGGTCACCATGGACGTCCTGATGGACAAGTTTGGCGGCTCCGAGGTCCTGAGGAAGGCCGTCAGCGGAATGCTGCCCAAGAATAGGCTTAGGGACAAGAGGCTGGCGAGGCTCAAGGCGTTTGAGGGCGAGGCCCATCCGTACAAGAGGAACATAATGAGGTTTGGTGACAAGGCCGTCGGCAGGCCCGGGTGGGAAGATGCTGTCAAGGCTATCCGCGCAGCCGATATGAACAGGTTATAAGAGACTTGGTTGGGTTCGGGGGCCTGGCTGACGGGATGTACATTTACACCCGGCTCCAAGGCTTGACATCTGGCAACAACAGTTGAAACGGATATGTATCATACCCTGTTATTTTTTTATTTGCCATAAACTGTATTTTATTCACGAAAGATTGAGGTCCCTTTGGTGTACGGTTTCCAAAATGGCGACAGTTGGCTAGTGCAGGGGCTCACTCGACTAAGTAGAGTCGACGGCAAAACCCATAAAATTTTCACTTCTCGGCACAGAGATCATCTGGCTCGTGCTAACAATCTAGGGTCTCTCCATCTCGCTGTGCCATATAGCGGACGCGCAGCTTGCCTTGCATGTACCGAAGTTGGAATGGGCTCAGGGACATACTAATCATTCCAGAATTTGTACGGTTTTATTTTGCCATTCAGGGCAGATCAACATCCCTCTGCCGCGGTTGTTCTATATGCTAGCCTATCTTCATGGCCAGTGACATACGAGTAGGGCTACGTATGATATATCCAAAAAAAAAAAAAAAAAAAACCAAGAAACGTTGACTTCGGGCGGGTATCGTGCAACCAACAACGACAACACCATAAACAAAACACTACATTTAACGGCTAACCTCGCACTTGATGAGGCCATTGGGTCCCGACTGGGGCACATAAACCTCGGCATCCTTGCCTGTGTTTGCCAGGCCCTTGTGCCAACTGAGGTCTGCGTTCGGAAAATATGATCACTGTCAGTGGGAAGACTCATCGGCCTCCAAACGCCTAGTTGATCAACAGACAAACTTGTGCCACTTACCAACTTCAAAGTAGTGCTTGTTCGGTAGCGAGTAGTCCGTCTTTTCGACCTCGGGCGCAGCCTCAAGAATCTGCTCACACATTTTGTACATGGTGGCTTGAACCGAGGCGCTGTTGTCAGTAGCAAACGTCTTCATGGTGATGGACCTGGCGTCCTCCCAGGCCTGGTCGAACTTGGGCACGATGGCCTTGACGGCGTCGAGGTCCGGGAACGACTTCCACGACCAGCCGCAGTCGACGTCGGTCGAAAGGATGCGGTCCCACGTCTCGGGCAGGGTGGTGTACTCGTCGCGCACGAAGCCGTGGAAGGCCGAGCCCGTGCTCTTGAGCACCGACAGGCCCGAGATGCCGCTCCGGAGGGCGATGCCGGCGCCACGTCGGACCACGGCGCCGACGGTGCGTGTCTCCTGCCCGTCCCGGAAGAAGGAGTGCGGGTGCGGCTGGCCGTCGATGGTCATGCGGGTCCAGCGGTGCACGATCACGTCGACGTGGGCCGCGTGGATGTGCGAGTACGTGTCGATAAAGTGCTGGCCCAGGATCGAGGCGTAGAGCTCAGGGGGGTTCACGGGGTTCTCCCGGGCCTTGATGTAGATGGTGTTCTTGATGGAATCGGTGGCCACGACCACGCTATTGTCGGCCTTTGTGTAGCTGTTGCTCACACCTGGTCAGCGGGCCTGTGGATGAGGTGTTGATGGGTAGGTGGGCTGCTCACGAGGTGTCGATCTCGCCCTCCAGCAGACAGCATACCGTCATTTCTGTGACGCTCTGCTGCCCCGTCTCTGTATTCCTGTGAACCTTGTAGACGCGGACATTGTCCTTGCCATAACGGGCTGCAGAGAGTGAAGGCATAATGGCGTGGACAAATCACTTGAGTAGAATTTGTGGCTGTTTTGACACTGTTTATAGGGAAGGGAGTTGTTATCTGGACTTGAGGTTAACCAAGGCTTGCTGTGGGTGAAGGTGGATGGATGCACGAGGGTTGGACGTGGCAGATGGTGAAACGGGCCACTAACTACTTACCTCGAGTAGAAAACCTCGGTTATTCAAAACACTACTCAAATTCTCAAAATGGGGGTACAGAACCGAGAGGAAGAGGAAGAATGTATTTTTGTTTCTATTTAATAGTGAGAGCAAAACACTATGCAGCTACCCAGTTGCACATGATCTCAGACAGAGACACGAAAAACCTAAAAGAATAATCAATCAATGGTACAGCCCAGGATGTGTTGTTTCGTCCACAATCTCACAACTCCATTGGATGAGCCATGCAATGAAACTGGGCCCCATTGGAGGTCATAAAAGTCAGGCCATACCTTTAGCTTAGCCCTCAATCATAGTTCAAGTGGTTCGATCATTTCCAACCCGCAGTGAGGGATTGCGCGGGGTCCCGGCGGCTGGTTGACTACCACCGCTAATGGAGAAGGCGCGGTTTTCCTTATCTGCGTCGCCCACGGAGTGGGGGCAGCCGGAGGTCGTGGGCTGTTGCCCCGAGCTGGAGCTGGACGTATGCAAGTCTCCTCTACCCCAGCGCGGATTGATACTGTGTTTGGGTGATCCGTTTTCGGAGGCTGAGCTGAGTTATATCCTTTCGCATTGGGAACGTTGCAATTCTGGATGATCCTTGTCGGAGACTTGTTTTGTATAACCAAGGCAAGGCAAGCCCCAAAGGGAACAGACGGGAAATAGCAAGGACAATAGAAATAATAACGCAATTACCAACACAAGTACTACGAATGTGGTTACTGATCGTGGAGAAGTAAAAGGAGCAGCAAGCAGCATGCGCAAGCAGTGCAAGGGAGCAGCGGGATCTTCGTATGTGGGGAGCCATGTAAATCTGGAGCAACCAGCAGCATACTCCAGCAGCATATGGCAGTTTTTAGTTTGGCCAACATTACATTAGGCGCGGCTTTCTGTGATGGTATAAAATCTGGAAGCGCGAGCACCACCGATGGAGTTGTGATTGCCAACCAGGAAACTTGACAAGACTTTTACCACTATCGAAAGGGGATGGCATGGTTCTAGTGCCGCCGCCGCCGCCGCTGCTGCTTGCTGTTGGAACTGGAATCCATGCAAAGTAAAAAGAAAAAGGCTTCAACATTAATATGCCAATCAGTTGAGCTTACCCGCCCAATAGCAGCGGTCAAAATTGAATTTGGTCCCTAACAAATAAGCCAGCTGAGGCCCAAGGATACAACCAGACAGGCCTTGTCGGAACACCCCCGCTTTACCTAATCTGTACCGCAAACTGCAAATCGATAGGTTTGTTGGTCGCTTGTGTGTGTGTTCAACCACAGCCAACCCGACCTGTGTTGCCAACCTCAAAGCGCAAAGTCCATACTGGAGTCCCTTGCCGCGTCTCATTACGCAACCAAACCCGCGATCCTGATTGCGATTTATCCTTTGAAAATCTACGCGCGCTTCGACCAAGACTATCACTGCGCCAATTAAGACGAAAAAAAAAAAAAAAAAAACAGCATCACAGCGGTCCGCATTCAAGCGACATCGACAACTCGAATCTAAACCCACTGGCGAGCGAGCATCCAAAGTGGTTGGTCAAAAAGGCAGACAGGAACAAACAACACGTAAAAACCACGCGGGACGATAAATTTTGCTGTTTGCAAAGCCTCAAAGGCTTGCTGCACGCTTTGGAACCCTGACTGCATGTCATAGAATCCCTCGGATGGTTGCCCTTCGGGGGAATTGTGCGGAGGACAGATGGCTGGGCCATCGCCTATGTTAGGCACTTCTGCTTCTGCCACCCCCACCAATAACCCGAAATCCTTCGTCTCTCAGGCTTCACAGGCAAACATCAACCCATCCCGGCCGAGTCTCGAGCGCGATGCCCTCCAACCGCCCCAAGCCGCCCCTAACGGCGGTGGCGCCAGCTACCGAAGCAACCTCGCTCCGTCAGCCCTTGGCAGCTTTGCCCCGCGCGGCTCCTCATTGAATCCTCCACAGGCCCCGGGAAGCTTCAGCTCGGAGCTGCGCAGTCAAGCTGGCATCTCGCGCATAGCCTCCAGAGTCGATGCATACGGCATCGCAGACTCCACCAGACTCGATAGGCTGGATGAAGATGGAGACGCCTGGAACGAGAAGACCCTGGCGGCGCTGAAAGAGGCGCTGAAGAGGGAGGTCAAGATCAAGGAGGGCAGCGAGAACATGCTGGAGGCTCTGAACAGCAAGAAGGCAAAACAAGCACGAGACCAGCGCCTGAGGGTGGAGGCTGAGCTCAAGGCGTCCAACCAAAGAATTAGGGACCTTCACGAAAGGATTGCCGAGGCGGAGCAGATGCGTACTGGACCACTGACCCCCAGCAGACAACGGCCTGACGTCTTTTTCCAGAGCAGCTCCGGCATGCGCTCACCACGGAGCCCGTCGAGAAGCGGAGCTGGATCGGACTTTGACGAACCTACAGAGTCGCCCACATTTGTACTGGCCGAGATTCTACAGTCCCTCGAGGTCGACGGCATGAATCCAGCCTATTATGTAGCTCGCGCAAACAACCTCGTGGATCTCTTCAAGAGGCATCCTGCTCTCAAATATGATCTGGTGTGGTCGGTGTTTGGAGTCAGGATGCAGGCCATGCTTCTCAGCGACAGCAGGGAAGTAGTGGCCGCTGGCTATAGAATGATGAGATATGCGATATCGGATGTATCCTCACTCAAGAAGATACGCACACTCAATACGGATTATATCGTTGTACAGTGAGTTGAACATTGCTGACTGTCAGATTTGGAACACGTTACTGACTTGGCTCGGTTTTGCTCTTGCTATTAGCTCCCTTGTCAAAGATCGCAAAGCAGACCTGGAGCGCGAACAGGCCCTCAAATTCGTCCGCGCATTCTTGGATGTTAAGAATGGTGTGTGCGAGATCTCGAGGGCCATTGTCCGGACAATTGTCTCGGTTGCAGATCAGCCCGAGGATAAGCTTCGTTCAATATGCATCGAAACCTTGGCAGAGATTCTAGTCAAGGACCCCCGGCTTCTGATCAGTTGTGGAGGCATATCATCTCTCTCCGAGGCCATGAGCGACGGTTCCTACAAGGCACCGGAAAGCTTGGCCAACGTGCTGCTCTACTTGCTAGATTCGCCACAGAAACGCAAATATCTAAGGCCGGGCTACTCTCTCGAGATTCTCTTCACCGTCTTTACCGACCAGTACGTGTCGAACGAGAAGATCTTGAGACAGAACTCGAAAGCTATTGCTACTGCAATCAAGAGCTGGTCTGGGCTGCTGGCCCTGTCAATGTACGACTTTCGCGCCGTCAAGTCTTTGATCGGGAGCCTACTCTTGCCCTGTGAGCCAATACGCGAGTCGGTCGTCGAACTCCTCTACTCACTTCTGCGCATCAAGTCACCGGCGTGGGCAAGCTCCTTTCTGGCCGGTCGACGGCTGACTACTTATGGGAGAGTGGCCAACTTGAACTCGGCTCCTGCCAAGGGGACAGCTGCTGGTTATGTTGAAGATGATTCTGGCGAGCAGAACTTTGTTGAGCACTATACTGCATTGCTGCTAGCAGTATTTGTCAAAAACGGGCTCTTGACGGCATTGTTACGCCTCATCAAGGATGCTGAGAATGCGACGCTCAAGCGGAAAGCCACACTACTGATAGGAGAAGTCCTGAGGTTGTCGAGCCGCCTGCTCCCACCTGAATGGAGCAGCGAGCTGCAATTGCTTCCAGAGCTTTTCGCAGCAGCGACGCGATTCGGGGAGGAAGACCGTTTTATCGCCACGGGAATCGTGTACCAGATCAGCAGCATAAGTAAAACACTCCATCGATCATCTCCCACGACCTGGTCGTCCTCTGTGCCAACCAACATGGACATGGCTTTGGCTGCTGAGGAGCAGCCAAGAGGCGGTGCGGCCACCAATCTTGATGACGCATCCTTTCGACAACTCCTGATTGAGTCGGCGGTACTCAGCCACAGCAACTACAACAAGTGGAGATGGGATATTGTTTTGAAGATCATAGAAGGTCCTCTGACAAGTGGAAAGCGGCTTGAAGAAGCCCTCAAAGCCTCCAAGTTCGTCAAGCGCGTGGTCAACTTTTACCGCCCGTTCAAGTACAAGTTCTCGGACGTTCCTAATACAAGGAACACACAAAGATACATCAGGACCGGCTGCGCTTTGATGCACACACTCCTGCAAACTCCCGAGGGCGTCCGGTACCTGATGGACAGTAAACTCCTGAGGCAAATCGCCGAGTGCTTGGCGCAATGCGACCCTGCCAGCGGCATATCTGCTCAGTTTATTGTCTTCTCCAAGGACAGCTTATCAAATACCCTCCGTGGGGGGTACATCACGATGCTTGGTGTCCTGAGTGGCGATCCCAAGGGGCTTCAGATGTTAGATCGGTGGCGTATTTTTAACATGATGTACCACATCATTTCTCTGAACCAAAGGCCAGACCTCATCAAGCTACTCTTGTCAAATCTAGACTACAGTCTTCAGGGACATCCGCGAGTGATGCTTTCCAAGGCGTTGACTGCCGGAAGCAAGGACACGAGGATCCACGCCACAAATATTCTCAGGCAGTACACGGCGCCACCCAAGTCCTCGGCAATCTACTCACAGCAGCTCTCGCAGCCCATGCAGGATTCCAAGTGGGCCATCCAACTGTTGGTAACGCAGCTGTACGACCCCGACGTCGAAGTATGCTCGACCGCTGTAAAGATCTTGGAGAAGGCATGTAACACAAAGGAACACCTGGAGTACCTGGTTGAGTGTCGGCCGGCACTTGACCATCTCGGAGAAATCGGAGCCCCCCTGTTGCTACGCTTTTTGTCGAGCTCTATTGGCTATCACTATCTCGACGGCCTCGACTACATCAGCAATGAGATGGACGACTGGTTCCTCGGCCGCAACGACTCATACGTAGCTCTCATCGAGGCGAGTCTCGGCCGTGCCTTTCTGGAGAACGCAGACGACCAGACAGGGCGGATGAGTGTTCTGGGCGAGCCTGATGCCTACTCGGACGCTCACATTCCACCGCACTTTTATCGCGAACTGACCCGAACTCGAGAAGGGTGCAAGCTTCTGGCGGACAAGGGTCACTTCAACGAGTTCGTCTCAACGATCCACGACTACGGGATGCTGTCGGACGATGCGGAGCTCATGGTCAAGGTTAAGGGCTGTTTGTGGGCCGTCGGCAATGTCGGCTCTATGGAGTTGGGTGCTCCTTTCCTCGAAAGCTGCGATGTTGTCCAAGACATAGTGAGAATTGCCCAAGAGCACGAGGTCATGAGCCTGAGGGGAACAGCATTTTTTGTCCTGGGGCTAATCTCGAGGTCGATTCACGGTCTTGAGATACTTTCGGAGCAGGGCTGGGTGTCCAACACAAACGCGATGGGTGCATCATTGGGATTCTGCCTCCCGAGGGACCTGACCAAGTTCTTCTCCGTAAAGCCATGGCAGCACGAGAAACCTACTTCAATCGTACTCCTCAGCACCCAAAAGACTTTGGTAGCAGAACCCCCAGTGATTGCAACGCGGCCTCGCTCCGAGTCGTTGATGAGCGTGATCGGTAGTGAGGCGGAGCAGGAAGCCAGAGTGGAACTTGACCCAGACCCGACGAACCAACGCATTCTGGAGTTGGTCATGGAGCTCGGTAACGTGGTTCTCTGGAAAAAGTCGATGCAATCTCTGCACCAGCTCAGGTACCAGAAGAAAGCACCGGGTTTCCGACAACCGCGGCTGTTTCTCAAGGTCATGTCGTTGCTTGAAAACCATCACTACAAACTGCAGGCCCGCGCCGTGGTTGACCTGTTCGACAAGGACGTTCTGAGGAAAGTCGTGTTTGAGGAGGACGATGCAGATGAGGACAAGGGCGGTGATGATACGATCGAGGATGACGAAGATGAAGAAGAGGACGACGAGGACGATGACGATAGTGTCGAGGAAAGCTCGGGCGATGAACAAAGAACAGAGAGACAAAGGAGCGTTAGTGACCCTTCTGTACCGGCCGGGCAGTGAAGGGCTGTGGTTGACGCTGTCTGATTATTATCATTATTATTATTATTATTATTACTATCTCATTATCTCGGGACTCCTTTTACTTTCGTTGTTTGCTGGTCGCTACCTATATATCGGAAGGGTTGGTTTATGCTCTACTCTTGGAAACTTGGAAAACTATTGGCATTTACAGGCATTAGGACCCGGGTGTTACCGGTGGCAGACTATTTGATTGTGTTTTATATTTGATATTTGGGTGCTTTTTTCTCTAATGTTATCTTCTCTGGGAAGAGGATGATTGCTGTTATTTTGCTACTTGTTTCCTACCATACATATACCTCCTATGGGGGGTTTTTTTTTTCTATTTTTTTTTCTTTTTTTTTTTTTCTTCTTATTTCTATCTTTTGGGTCTTGGGTCGATGGTAGTTGGATGGGATACGTAAAAAAGAGGTGATTATGGGGGGCTGATGTGGTCCTGCATAGCTTTTTTTTTTTTTTTTTTTTTTTTTTTTTTTTTTTTTTTACTCCTCGTCATTACAAGCGGGCGTGTTGATAGGGGACAGGCGCAATACGAATGTGTCTTGAGTGGCTGCTACAATGTACGATTTGATAAGAAGCTATCTTTGATTCTACAGCGAAATTGCCATAACACCTTCTGGTAAATAGCCTAGAGGATTTGGGTGGTGTTTCGTCACACAGGAACTTGCCCAGAGTCAAATACCCAGAGTGCTGGGCTCAACCCCACCGAGAAAAATATCCCGATTTAACCCGCTCCTATGACGGCTTGATAACTCTATATGCGATGTGGTTAAATTCCCTCAGTCACAGTAATAACAACAACAACAAACAACCGCAGCACCACTTATTATTCTCTTAGGGGTTGAAGATGGCGCAAAAAAGAGTATTGGTCGTTGCAGGATCGGATAGTTCTGGTGGAGCGTTCGTGATTCCCAGTCTTGTTATATTATTCCCCTCTCTTCCCCACGGCATAGTGTTATGTCCCGGTTCAGCCACAGGGGGAAGGAGATAGCGCATCGATCAACAAACTAACAACTTTACCTCGTCTCGGTAGGGGCCTCGAGGCGGACCAGAAGACATTGGCTGCACATGGATGTTATGCAATGACAGCGACGTGGGTTGATCTTCTTATACTTGTCTTGGGCCCCATTTTCATGATGGGACAAACGTAGCGGCTGAGCTTCAATGACTAAACTCTCACTTGCTGGTGCTTGCAGGGCTGCACTTACAGCGCAGAACACCCAGGGTGTATTTGACGTCCATCATGTGCCGTCCAAGTTTGTGCGCAAGCAGATAGACCTTTGCTTCGACGATGTTGGTGTCGATGTGGTCAAGACGGGTAAGTTTTTCTTTCTTTTTTTTTTTTTTTTTTTTTTCCCCTCTGCAGGATCATCTGGGCAATAGTCGATACCAGATCCAGAAAGGATCTGGTCGTAATTACTCATTTGTTACCACTATACAGGAATGCTCGCCGTTGCGGAGACGATAAAAGAGCTCGCTGAGGCGCTGACAAGCCGAAACTTTGACGGGAAGCTCGTCGTTGATCCCGTGGGTATCCTATTCCCTTTCACATTGTTTTCGACATAACATGCAAAACCCAAGTTAGTCAGTCTGCTGATGAACATACAAAACAGGTCATGGTTGCAACAACAGGCGCGAAGCTGCTCCCCGTGGAGGCCGTTACCGAGCTTGTAAAACACCTGATACCGCTGACCACCGTGCTCACCCCGAACATCCCAGAGGCACGCCTGCTTTTGACCACGGCAGGGTTCGACCAGCCGGTCATCAAGAGCGTGACGGACCTTGAAACCATTGGCCGCAAACTACTCACCCTGGGACCCCAGTGGATCTTGGTCAAGGGAGGCCACTCGCCCCTGCGCCAGGACTACAGTGTCGCCGAGAAGCCCGAAGAGCGCCAGGTCATGGTGGACGTGCTCATGGGTCCCGATAGCCAGGTCTTCAGGATCGAGTCTGGATTCCAGGATTCCAAGAACACGCATGGAACCGGGTGCACACTGGCGTGTAAGTCTCCTGCTATTCAGTAAGGCCTGAGGGGGGTTGTATGGGATTCAGCTAATGCGACTGATATGTAAGCTGCCATTGCGGCAAACCTATCCACCGGCATGGATGTACCCGGGGCAGTCAAAGCGGCTTGCAGATATGTCCAAGCTGCTCTCAAGGCAGCTCCTGGGTTGGGACAGGGTAACGGACCGCTGGGGCACTTTCATTCACTGTCTATACGTCCGTTTGCGCCGTGAGTTTTTTTTTCTTTTTTTTTTTTTTCTCACCCTGCTTGTCATTGAGACTTTTGGGTACCATTGAGCTAATGCTGTTTCGTAATGCGAAACAAATAGGGGCAACTTTATCGAATACGTCTTGGACCGACCTGATGTTGCGCCAATTTGGGAGCGGTACACCAAGCATCCGTTCGTTATGGGCCTTGGTGATGGGACCTTGCCGCTGTCCTCCTTCAAGTCCTATCTCGTTCAGGACTATCTCTACTTGATACAGTTTGCAAGGGCAAACGCTCTTGCCTCGTACAAGTCCAAGAACCTGGCAGACATATCTGCTGTAAGTGCTTTTTTTTGTTTCTCTCTTGTAAAGAGAGAACTCCTTTACAAAATGATGGCCCTGACTCTGACAATCGTCACCGCTGGCAGGCTGCAGCCATAGTGTTGCACATCGATAGAGAGACACAGCTGCATTTGGATTACTGCAAGGGGTTCGGGCTCACAAAGGAGGAGATGGAACAAACCGAAGAGCATGTTGGTGAGTGAAGCCTGTGCTGATCAACCGAGAAACAGATGGGGCTTTAGACTGACCTGCTTCATCCATTAGCTTGCACGGCGTATAGCAGGTAAGTTGCCTCATAATGCAAAAGTCGATGCTCTGGGTCGTTGAACTAACGATGAGTTACTAGATATGTTTTGGATGTCGGACAGTCATCAGACTATGTGGCACTGCAAATGGCTCTTGCGCCTTGCCTATTGGGATATGGTGTCATCGCAAAACATCTCCATGCCGACCCGAAATCCAAGAAGGATGGAAGCCCGTACTGGACCTGGATCCAGAACTATGTGGCCGACGACTATGTGCAGGCCGTCAAGACAGGCTCCGGTAAGTTGCAGATGTCAGGTTTTTTTTTTTTTTTTGCGGTATTAATGGTAGGCCAAATATAAAGTGATAATGACACAATGGCTTGTGCGAGTCTACAAGAATTGTTGGAACGCCATGCGATGCTCCAGTCGCCGTCCAGAATCAATGAGCTTGTGGAAGTGTTTAAGCATGCCACCAAGGTTAGTGATCGCTATTTCTCCGAACTCTAAATTCTTATTGCATAATCCTCGCGGCGCTGGCTGACTTGGTGCACAGATGGAGATTGCATTCTGGGAGATGTTTCCCGTCGCTTAAACACGAATCTTAGCTGGTTGCGAAAGCATGTTTTCTTTGGAATATAGAACCAATTTGTCATTAAATGCCAAGAAAGCTACGGGCAGGGTACCACCTCTGAGCCTCTCAAAGGGTTCAACGTTCAATCCCCCCCACAAAATCACGCCTTTGAACGCGTTTTGCGCTGAGGCGACAAAGGCAGGAGAACCCCACAGAAGTGGGCGACCGTGACTGGCCAGTTCGAGTGGATTGTGGACCTGATAGCGATAGGAACCCGACAATCGCCTTCCCAAACGAAAAAAAAAAAGTTTTCCTGACGTTTGCCTACCTCTTGTTCCTCCCCTCCATCACACTCTTGTCAATTTCTTTCCCTCAACCGATACCATCATAGACGCATCCTGCCTAAAACGCCTGGTAATTGGGAATTGACGACGCTTTTTGCAAATTTCAGTTATTCGTCTCGAACTATCAGTCGGACGAGCCTAATACACTCCTTTTAATTTTTTTTTTCCTTCTCATTTCGCTTAGCACTTTTTGTCCCGATCACAACAAACAACTATCGACCGACGCGTTTCCGCTTGACTTGTCTGTTAAGCGCCATCAATATCCAGTCCGTGTCATCACAGTTCTAGTCGAGATGTCTTACGGTGGCGGTGGCTACGGCGGCCGGAACGGTGGTGGTTACGGTGGTGGCCGCGATGGTGGTTACTCGAACGGACACGGCTCATATGGGTATGTGATATTTTTTTTTTTTTTTTTTTTTTTTGCCCAAAACGCCATCTATTAGAGCTGGTTTCAGCTATCGCTCTATCGCGAATATTTCGCGACCGCTGAAATGCAGCCCTTCGTAATGGGCGATAAGTATGGATGAATGCAGCTGGCTAACTTGCGGCTCTCTGTTACAGCGGTGGCTCCAACGGCTACGGCGGCGGCGGTGGTGGTGGCTATGGAGGAGGTGGTTACGGCGGCGGCGGCGGCTTCGGAGGAGGTGGTGACCGCATGTCTAACCTAGGCTCAGGTCTGCAGAAGCAGGACTGGGGTAAGTTCTATGATTGCAATGGCGCTTTTCCTTGGATTGGTTTGCTGGATGATGGTGCTGACGTTTGCGAATCATAGATATCAGCGCCCTCCCCAAGTTCGAGAAGCACTTCTACAAGGAGCACCCCGATGTCACCAACAGGTCGCAGGCGGAGGTTGACAAGTTTCGTCGCGAGCACTCGATGGCCGTGCAGGGTAGTGATGTGCCCAAGCCTGTCGAGACGTTCGACGAGGCCGGCTTCCCGCGCTACGTGATGGACGAGGTCAAGGCACAGGGCTTCCCTGCACCGACTGCCATTCAGTCTCAGGGCTGGCCCATGGCTTTGAGTGGTCGTGATGTCGTTGGTATCGCTGAGACGGGATCGGGCAAGACTCTTACGTACTGTCTTCCCGCTATCGTGCACATCAACGCTCAGCCGCTCCTTGCACCCGGTGACGGACCGATCGTCCTGATTCTTGCCCCAACTCGAGAGCTCGCCGTTCAGATCCAGGCTGAAATCAGCAAGTTCGGAAAGTCGTCGCGCATTAGAAACACGTGCGTCTACGGTGGTGTGCCCAAGGGTCCCCAAATCCGTGACTTGTCTCGTGGCGTCGAGGTCTGCATCGCAACCCCCGGTCGTCTCATTGACATGCTCGAGTCCGGCAAGACCAACCTTCGCCGTGTCACATACCTCGTCCTCGACGAGGCTGATCGCATGCTTGACATGGGTTTCGAGCCCCAGATCCGCAAGATCATTGGCCAGATCCGACCTGATCGTCAGACTCTGATGTGGTCGGCTACTTGGCCCAAGGAGGTGCGCAACATGGCAGCCGACTTCCTGCAAGACTTTATCCAGGTCAACATTGGTTCTCTGGATCTTTCGGCAAACCACCGCATCACCCAGATTGTGGAGGTTGTTTCCGAGTCGGAGAAGCGTGATCGCATGATCAGGCACATGGAGAAGATTATGGATGGAAAGGACAGCAAGAACAAGATCCTCATCTTTGTTGGCACAAAGCGTGTTGCAGACGAAATCACTAGGTTTTTGCGACAGGATGGTTGGCCCGCGCTTTGTAAGCTCCCCTCCGATGCACCTGTGGTCTAACCGCGGATGCCCTCCCTCACCACGCATCAATGACACATGGCTAACATTCTGTTCAATTCCCAGCAATCCATGGCGACAAGCAGCAGAACGAGCGTGACTGGGTCCTCGACCAGTTCAAGACGGGCAAGAGCCCCATCATGGTCGCCACCGACGTTGCGTCGCGTGGTATTGGTATGTATCTCAATCCTAACACCTCATCCTCTCCCCGCAGGGCCAACTCCCTGCATCACGACTTTACTCGTCAAGGCGACGATATCCAGCATATTTCTGCTGTGCTTTACTCTTTATGTCTAGGGGCTCTCTCGATTGCGCGAATTTGTCTGAACTCTCGCGTCTCTCTGGTCTCAGAGAGCGGAGTCTTGGGTCCGTGGCGAGGCAGAAGCTGTCAAAATCAAGTGCCTGCTTCGCTCGTAGTTCTGTTCTTGTGCCCCTTGGTAATGCATGGCACGAGTGTAGAACTGGCATTTCTTGATACCATAGATCAAGCTGTCTCCAAGATTTTCCCAAGCCTGAGGACTCACAGAGAACCGTGGACACAATGCCCGGCAATCACTTCCGCAACGGATAGCCCACCTGCCAGGAGACAAAGTACCAATGGATGCCAGCAGAGAACATACTTATTGCCACATATGTTCCCTCACGGCTCATGCTGGAGCGTTGCTACACACATTCTTTTCTATCTGCTAACCTGTTTTTGCTACTTACAAAGACGTGCGCAACATTACTCATGTGCTCAACTATGACTACCCTAACAATTCGGAGGACTACATCCACCGTATTGGTCGTACAGGCCGTGCTGGTGCGAAGGGAACTGCAATTACCTTCTTCACCACTGAGAGTAAGTCTTACTCCTCCTTTTCCTCACCAGCTCCGGCATGTTGCTTCCACTGTTTGACCCACGTTACTGACATGGCCCTTCCACCACAGACTCTAAGCAGGCTCGTGATCTTCTAGGAGTCCTTCAAGAGGCCAAACAAGAGATCGATCCTCGCCTTGCAGAGATGGCCAGGTACGGCGGCGGCGGTGGCGGCGGTAGGTACGGCGGATACCGCGGCCGCGGCGGTCGCCACCATGGCGGTGGTAAGTTACATTCCATACCCCAAGCGAAAGGGTGAGCAGTCAAACATGATCACCCGCTGACTTTTCTTGTGTCTTTAGGTGGCCGTGGTGCCAACGACCTGCCCATGGGAGGTAACCGACGCTGGTAGGGACAGTTTGATTCTTGATACCCGAGCGGAGATCCTTGGATCCGTCTCACGGTGACTTACCTTTATCGCAAATACCTGCATGAATGTTTCCTATTTTTTTTCTTCTTTTTTTTCGCGGCGTTGTTGTAGAAAAGGGTTATGGGCTGTTTTAGACGTTTTCCCCATCATTGCACGCACGGCACAAAAATTTTCCTTGGGACTCATACATGTAGTTCACTTGGAGACGGTCTTCCTTATGTTTTTATTCTTCTTTTTTCTTTTTTGACCCTCCGCGCGACGGCTCCTCAGATCAACCGGCCGTTGAATGGCTATGGTGCGGGGGAAGATGGCAAGTTTGCACCAAGGCCTTGCGAGGCCATGGTTTGCTGGTATTGGGATGATTAATTTAGAGTGACAGGTACTGGCATGGACTAAACAAGCCTCATACAATGCAAACAAAAGATAGTTCTTTAGTCGGCGTGAAAGTCGGTGTGGTTGTAGCTTGCTGCCATCAGGAATACGTACGATTGTTAGTGACGCAAAAGCAGCAGCTCCTCAGGGACCAGTCTGAGCTGGCGGTCATCTATCTACCCGAGATTCTCCAGGACTCGATTTTTCGACAGCGGACCGTCGATGGTTCGCTCGCGCTGGTCGGGTTGTTAGCGCGTCGACGACGAATAAGGGGACGTCAATAGTTCGAGCAGGTGATGTCCTAGGTCGAGGCGAGCCAAGATGGTATTCCCACAACCCGAAGGAGTGCAGACAGACAGCCAGACAGGACCAAGGACAAGCAGACAGACAGACAGAAAGACAGCAAGCTATGATGAAAGGCACTAGGGGATCTCATCCTAGTCTCGCAACTCGGTGAGAGAAGGAGGTGACGGATCCTGCATTCCAAAACCCTGAGCGCAGCGCGCGTCGCGCACAGATGATGTGTGCAATCACAATGGCGGTGGGAGGGCCGAGGAGAACGTGTCATATTTCGCCGCCACCCACCCTCTCTTTTTGATAGGGGAGCACGCACCCCCCATTTGCGCCACCTTCAGCCTTTGAGCAATGATTCGGGCGAGCCTTCCGGCTTGTAGGGGCTATTTTTTTTTTCTTTTTCTTTTTTTTTTTTTTTCTCTGTGTTCTTTCATTTTTT